>NC_052046.1:37624573-37801972 GCF_015832195.1 Motacilla alba alba | reverse complement strand
TTGTTTTAAGGAGCACAAGATAAATGAGCCAGAGATTACAACCAACAGGTAGTCAGGTACTTTAAATGTCAGATATATGTAGGTAATCATTATTCTTATTATGTGCAAACAACTAAGCTACTGACTTCTGTGACAACAAAAGTGATTACTGGAAGTTCATTCTCATAGCTAGTCTGTCCTGGAATCTGTGTGTTGCTCTGAACTTTTGTGCATGACCAACTTATGACTTTCCTATGCAATTTTACATCTGTGCTAATTCCTATATTCCTGATTTAACTGGAGTCTAGCACTGCACAAGTGATCACTGAAGTGTAACCTCCTAATTGGACTGAAGATCTCTGTAAGCACAGGTCAGTTAGCTATGGGTGAAACTTAATATGCATAATTTGGTAATTTGGCTAATATTAGAAAATAAAAAAAATGTACATGTGTAAAGGTAGATAAACAATATATGTTACAAAATCTTTGTTTGTTGTCCTGCACAAGAGAGGTCTTCAGTCCTTATTTTCTACCTTTTTTAAAATGACCTTCTAAGTTTTGCTCCCCTGAAAGGAATTGTATAAGTTGTTTGTTCAGAGAAAATTTATATATTTGAAGTGCCTTTCAGAAATCCTAAGAAATCACTCTAGCAGAAATCGTTGAGAGTATGCACCACATATTGCAGGCTTAACTCAGGCTCATGTTTTGGTAGGTCATCCTGACTTACTAGCATGCTCTGATGCATTTGAGCAATTTTAATGATTCAGCCTAGAGTGTTGCTGCGTATTCCTTCACACTGCCTTGAAAAGCACATTCCTGAATGGCCACATGGCCTTGCTGTGAAGCGTAATTAGAGATGTCATCTGATACAGCTAGAAATCTTCAGCTGGCCTTCACAGTAACCCAGTTCAAATCATCTTGAAACTACTGAGTTAATCTCACAGAGCAACTCAGTTTGCACAAAACCAATTCCATCTTCATTTTGCCCTACATCCCCTGACCTCTGTACTCACTGATTTTACATTTGCCTACTCCAGTGCTAAATCAGAGCACAGGAAGGGCACAAGCACCATCACTGTTTGACTAGCTGCATTCATGTACCAGCCATAAAGTGCTGTTAGGTGAAAAAATGTCTCTTTCATGCCTATTTAAGGCACCAGGCTTTCATTTCACAAGGACCACTTTTACAACCATGTAGCCACAGCGCTGAAAGGACAGCCACTGATACAAAACAACAGGGCTCTAAAATCTGCGCTTGGAAACATGCCTGCAATATCTTCTCCTTGAAGAAACCAAGCTTACTAAATCTTGCTAACCAGCCACATCAAAACTTAGGAGAATATGGGGAAATAACAGTTGACCCAGAGACCCCAAGATGTACTTATGTATGTGCCAGAAGCCAATTTTTGCTTTAGATGATGCTCACTTTACTTGTTTTTTGCTTTCTTAGTAAGCACAGGTCATTTGAAGAATTTTTTAATAGACAAAAGCACAGATAAGAAAACAGAGCAGTTGTGGATTGTTTTTTGACATAACATAGTTTCTGTAAAGTCTTACTTTGCTGTACATCTTTACATCTGAGTAGCTTTACTTTTTGTGTCTGCACTGTCTTTTTGCATATTCAAAACCAGATTTTTTGACCTTATGGACTGCTTTTGCTTCAAGTTATACTTCACAGTCTACTGTCCCTGATTGTCCCAGTTCCTTCTGTCCCCTCCTTAGGTGCTCAGTTCAAGAATGCCCTGTATGTGAAGAAAGTGTGTGACTCATACAAACCTCACATACCTCCCAGAACACAGACCTAATCTGGCACATCACCACTCTTCCACCTCCAGTTCGTTGGGAAAATAATAGTTCTTAAATTGTACATTCTTCAGTATATATGATGTATTCTTTATCCTACAGTTACTATTTTAAATCCTTGTAAGTAGATGCAAAATTTTTCTTTGTTTTGTTGTCATTTGCCACCACTGAAAGTAGTGTTTTTGCATAAATCATAATTTCATACATTGTGGTCTTCAGGGCAGCCAGGACAAGGGAAGAGATGGAAAAACCTTGACTCCATGTTTCAGAAGGCTGGTTTATTATATTATGATACATATTATATTAAAAATGCCACACTAAAAACTATACTAAAAGAACAGAGAGAAAGATACATCAGAAGGCAAGATAGGAATAAAAAGGAATGAACAACAAAGGCTTGTGACTCCCAGAGAGTCTGACCCAGCTGCATCCTTGATTGGTTATTGAGTAGAAACATCCAACATGGACCAATCAAGAAAGCACCTGTTGCATTCTGTGGGGTTTCACCCCCGGATTGGGATGACCCCAAAAGATGGAAAAGTCCCTCCTCCAACCCGTGCCTTCGAAGAAAGACTCAGTAGTCTTCTGTTGTCTGTTCTCAAGGTTGTTTATTGTTGGTTATCTAAAAGATTCTTCTCCTGAACTGCTGTGGCCCGTTCAGCAGCTCAGACAAAGGCACTCTCTCTCCTCCCAGGAGGCTGGTGCCATCTTTTATATCATATATTACGTACTACATGTTTATGCTTTTTCTCCAATACCTACTATCTATATTGAATGGTGACTTTCTACTCTAAACCAATCTGTGAGTGCCAACATCACCAAAGACATGGAGGCTAGGAAGGAGAAAGAAAGAGGACAGGGCACACCCAAGTCCCTCCATCTTAGATCTTCTGACCCCCATGTACAAAACTTGTACCCCTGCATACAAGGCTTAAAACCCCCTGTACAGCACTCAGAAATCCTACCCTTTACTTCGTGACTACTTCTACTACAATATCTAAACTTTTGTGACTTCTTGTTCTTCCTGCAAAGTTGGTAAACTGTTCCATGGGTCAGATTCAAAGCCACAGGGGTCTCTGGCTGCATGCCAGGGTCTCAGATGCTTTTGACCTGGGTCTGGAACGTCCGAGAATGTCTGTGGGACATTCTGAGTTCCGACAGCATTCCACGCTAGCAGATAATAATTGTTTATATATTGCTCCTGAGTCCCTTCAGCTTCTCAGGAGAAGAAAATCCTGACAAGAGGATTTTCATAAAATATCATGGCTACAATACATAGTACGGCAATGTGTCTTTACTAAATATTTCACACATGATGAACTTTTAGTGTTACTTATTCAAAGATACATGCAAGATTTGCATGGGTATGTCTAATAATGCCTGCATAAACACTCTGAAAACTCTCTCTTACAAAGTCTCAGGCAGGTATGAGAGTCATTTTTGAAACTCACCCTTCAGCATAAAGTCCTTTGGCAGGGCTTAACAGTTCTCATGTGCTAAATAAAATAACAATGGACCAAACATAAATTATCAACTTTCTTTCATGTTATTTAATGCCTGATTAATGCATTTCAACAGTTGTTTCTGATTCAGTAAGGGAAGGCCTTTTGTTGCAAAACAAAACTTATATAAAAATCATGTTTTTTCCTAAACTGTTGAACATTGAGCTGAAATGCAGAGATCATCCATGCCTGAAAATATTGTTAACCTTGCAGTTGCCTACCCCTTATAAATTCTCCTACTGTAAGGAAAACTAAGATGAAAAATTAAAACTGACGTTAAAGTCCCTTCCCCAAAGATGCTCAGGGAAAAGCAAGACCTGAAGCCATTTGAGCAGGCACCTACCTATCACGTGTCAATTACCACTTGGGAAAAGTATTTTAATGCTGGATGCTGAAAATTGAGACCAACTGAGTCATTATGAGAGATATTTAAGACATGATGTGGTAGTGTTACCAACACTTTTCTAGCCACCAGTGCAAAGCACAGGAAGGTGAGGGCTGCTGTAGCAGAAATGAACTTATCTCACCCAGACCCAATACATATTATCAAGGTGAAATGAATCTTCTTAATTTGTATATTAATTGAACACTTTCATGGTTATTTAAATACATATTATAATAGAGCTCTACTCATGACATTTTCCTAAGCAGATCAGAAAACACCCCTTCAGCCCTCTGGCAGAAAGGCACTGCTCAAGAGTGGAAGGCAAGTTCTGAAAACAAAGGGAACTGCCACATCAGACAGACAAGTAAGAAAACTAACTCCTAATAACTCTGCCCTATGAAATGATGAAAATCTGGAGTACAAATGAGATGTGATTAGCCAGAAAGGCAACCTGGTTAGAAGGGAAAAATTAGTGAAAAAAAAAGAAAAAAAAATTGTCTTGAAAGAACAGAAAACTTCATTATCTGAATGCTTGATGTTGCGGTGTCTTATATCCTTTTGTGTCTCTAGAATAGTAGAAGGACTTAATTTTAATGCAAAATTGAACCTTTCTCTCTGAGAACTTCCCAAGTATCACATCCTTTTTCTGTCCTACATAGATTGAAACATGCACAAGCTTTCTGCAGCATCTTTGGCTCTCTCCAGGGATGTTTGACTGACTTCAGGAACTGGGTTGGATCTTCTCAGTAGTGAGACATATTTTATTGTTTATTGAGACACATTATTTTTTTGTTCCCTCTTTGGACCCATTTTGGGACTAGTTTGCTTTGTCTTTTGGAGCTGGGGCGCGAGGGTTTAGGGCATGAGAGGGGTGTTGGATCTTCCTTTGAAATTGGCTTGTCTTCCCTCTGGAATGGCTTGGTACATTGCAAAAGCTGTCTAATTTTTATTCATGTCAATATTATATATACACATATATAATTATTATATAACCTTTCTTAACTAATGATAATTGAAATTCTGTAATACGCATACTCGGTTATTTTTTGTTTTGGTCATTGCTGTAATATTGATTGTGAAGAAGGTTAATTTCTGTACAATGCTCTATTTTATTCAAATGTATGTAGGTTCTTGCTCCCACTTGCCTCTTCTGTTCTTTCTGAGGGAGGAAAGGCCATTGGACAAAAACTCTCAGACTTTATTTTCCCTGATTAAATAAAGAGATGCAGCTCATGTCCAGTATGAATAAGATGTAGACTTGTTAACAAAATGACTTTTTTTCAGAAGCTGGTATGATGTTATCCATAAGTGTACTTTTTTGTATAAACTGTACTTTTCTGCATGCTTAATGCAGAAAACATTTCTGGTACAATATTTCAAGCTAACAACCATAAATTATTATTTAGTGGACTGTGCGAATAGTGGAATATATCATGGTTCATTCGTCACTAAATTTTTCTTGTTATTTTGTACTTAGAGGTATTTATTGTGTTTGTTCTGGACTTTTTAACCATTTCTCAGTATGTGATTTCTTTCTGTTAAACAGGTTTGGTGATAAATATTTTAAATATTTTCCTATATATCCATATAAAAGTAAACCATAATAAAAAGTATAAACTCCAATGGAGCCCACACCAGTGGTCCCAGATGATGCTAGATGCTGAATTTTTTTTCAGCAAGACATCTACTTTAAGCATTACCCAAGATATTTCAAAATCTCTGGTTCTTTGCTGCTGGTATGGTTTCCAATTGTAATTTGTTATTCAGTCAATAATTTTTCATATATTGAAAGTTTATTACACAGCTGACAATTTACCTTCTCTCAAGCATTATTCTTTTACTGTATGGAGACCTCACATAGTATATCTGGGTAACATCCTAAGAAAGGCAGTGTTGACACTCACAGAGTCAATGCAGCCAAACCAGGAGCCCAGAGCTATCCTTTGCAGACAATATTACTAGTTTGTTTCACTACTCCCCACGTTTTGGCTAACATATTCTTCGTATGGAAATGGCATATGAACTAGAACCAGCAAATCTAGGTATTTGAGTGAGACTCAGTTCAGATTCTGTTGACAACTGAGGCCAATTAAAAAATGATATTTCTGAAATGGCGAAGACTCAAAGAAACCAAAATAGGAAAACAACCTTCTGAAATCTACGACTGAGGAGAGACCCAATTAATGCTTTTGCTATTAACAGGAGTTAATGGCAAAAATGACACCAGTAACATTAAAATTTCATTGTGATTTCTTTTTATCTCTGTGTAAACCAGCATCTTTTGCATTTGTTCTTCACATTTTCTAGTCAAGTTAAATGAGTTTGATATGGGGATATTCATGTACAAAATGCTGCTTCAAAAATCCTATCTTCTTTACATTCCTGGGTTTGGGGATTACTTATTTTCTCTTTTAAATGGGATTTTTTGTGAGAGCTGTTCCCTACCATTTATAGATAAAAATATTTTTACACTTCAGATATGCAGAATATTAACTATTATCATGTTTGTCTTTTATTGAAGAAATCTGGGTATTTTATAAGTAAAATAAATCTGTGTCTATATAGTCTAGTAGCCTTATATATCAGTGTTGTAGCATGCAACACTAATGATATTTTCAGGATTGCATTATGGCTTTACTGCATCAGTTTTGATTCTGACTATATGAAGCCGTATTTCAGTATTTCAGTCTGTGCCCATGGAATTTAGTGGAGTCATACTAGTCGTATCAGCTGAGAATTTTGCAGGATTACCATACATCTGTCTAATGTAACACTAAATTAGCAATGTCTGTGTTGTCAGAAGTAAATCCAACTTACAATGTCTCTGTAAGATTTGCAAATACTGTGTTACAGGCAGGAAAACAGACGTTTCAGAGATTCATTTAAGACTCATCTGTATGGTGTATGGTCTCACAAACCTGGCAAAAAGGCTGCTCAACACGTTTCCAAGCTTTTTATTTGCAGCTTTCAAGGTTAAGACCCCCACAATGTGTAATGGTCAAATAATACCAACTGCAAAAGTAATTCCAGTTGAGCTTGTGGGGCTTTTTTTTTTTTTTTTTTTTTTTTTTTTTTTCCAAAATTCAGATGTCTGTTAAACAGTGCAGCTTTTACAAAGCAAAATGTTATTGATTGCAACACAGTACATACAGAATTATTAACAGTGATTCATATCTCTGGCTACTTGGATTTAGCTTTCAACTGTTAACAACTAATTTGGGAAAATAAATATCAATTTGCTTCCTGAGTTTTGGAACAAATCTAGTTCCAAAAATGGCTTCCAGTTGGCTGGAGATCATGCCTATGATTTTGAATTAATACCAATGGTATATCCTAATTTCTCATTTTATGTAAATGCTCCTAAATTGATTTCACCACAAAACCATTCCAAATAGCTTCTCTCACTTCTAAGACTTCTCTATTTCTTTCTTTTTTTTCTTTTCTTTAATCCCAGTTATAAATTACCTGTGTCCGCCTTAATTTTTACCCTATTTTTCTAATCTTTATTGCACATTTCTAAAAGTTTCTTTCACTTTAATTTCTCTGGGCATTGGAGTATTGCTTTGCTAACCCTACTAGTCTGGGACCCTTCATACATTTGAAGTCTGCTATGGTGAACGGCATTCTCTTTCTCTCTCTCTCTACCGTTACATGATGTTTTATGTGATAATATATCTAAGGTAAGATGGCATTGTAACAGAATATGAAACAGAAAAGACAGATTTCAAGTTAATTATGGGTTTGGTTTAGACAGATGCGAGCAAAACAGAAAGAAGAAGGGGGAAAACACTTATTCTGAATTCAGAGGTAATGAGCAGTTCAAACAACTACTGAAGGTATTAGGAAAAAATATAATTTGGAGCAATTTTGAACAAGACGGGGGAAAAAACCCCACCTCACCCTTATAATATACATTTGGCCAAGAAAGTAGGAAGGTGGAAGCAGATAATAATGTGATTACTGTGGAAATGATATCCAGTACATACATTACGGGAAAGAAAATCCATACTTAACGCAGCCAATCCACTTATTGATTTTTCTTAATGGTGAAAACACTGCTCCAAACCCAAAACCAGATCTCCTTTTTTATATTCTCCCTCACTTATGAACCCCATCTGCATAGTTCCCTTGATTAAGAGCAGTAGACAGAGATAACAGAATAATATATATCAAATCTCGCACCTACTGCACCAGATTTGGGTTTCATATAAAAGTGGCCCAGGTCATTGTTGCTAATGAAAAGAAAATGTATGAATAGCAAAAGATGACAATATCCAGTACTATTTTTGCTTGACACATTGCTTAATTTTATTTTGCTTCATTTATATTCTTTCATTATACTTCCTAAGTACGTATAGCATATACTTGCAATGAATTCATCTGACTGCCAATCTAGGTGAAATTCACTGACAGGATTTCAAAGTCTTAGCACTCCTTATCTCCTCTCCTCAACTCACATTTAATATAACTAGATTTTGAACAACCCTGTAAAGTACAGATTAAGCAAAACTTCATCTTCTGTGCTGCAATATCCTGTTTTCAGCAATTAGAAAGGTGTCTGGCACACAGAATCAAATCCAGCTCTACAGCAAACTAAAGTTTTGGTCTTGACTCTTTTCTTTCAATGACAAAGAACAAAGCCACTGAATAGATAAATAAAAAGATCAGAGCTAAGTCAAAAGTCGCTTGTATGATTGATCTGATCCATTGGTAAAATCAAAGCATTTCTAACAAACATTTTTATTATTTTCATTCCTAGTCAATTCAAGTCCCATTTTCCAAGTGGAGAGAGAATAAGGAGCCCTAAATTGTGTTGTTACTCCATAAACAGACTGACTTAATCCTTCCACAGACTTTTGGATTTGTCCAAAATGATGTACAGATCAAGAGAGTATAGGTGATTCAGCATCTTCATTTACAAAGTAAAAAATGAGTGGATACAGAAGCAGCAGAAAACATGGAGATGCCAAACTAGCTGTCTGAACTGGTCAGAGTTATGTGAAAGAGAGAAGCAAGTAGAGCTGCCCTTGAAGTGAAGGGAAAAGCATTAATGGAGGGGGCTGTCCAAACCAGTCAAACTGATGACTGCGAGTGGAGGAGGAAAGTTCTGGCAATGCAGGAAACAGGCAACAAGAAAAAAAGGTTGAAAACCTGCATACCAATTGGAAAGGCGGAAATTAAAAAGAAGGTAGATAAAGGATGACTAAATGCAAAAAAAGGCAACAAAAATATGGCTACAAAAATTCTGTCTTGTGAATAGCAAATAGAAGTAGTTTTGTGCAGGAAAAAAACCCACCAGTAGAATGGCAGGTAAGGTGGTCCTTAAGCATTATATTTTACCTGTTTTCCCCTAGGACTGCAGCTTGTATGTTCTTTAAAACAATGTTTTAAATTTCTTCTTGCAATCTAGGTAAATTTAATATTTTGAAGTTATACTTCTTCTGTAACCAGACAAATATGAGGCACTGTAGGAATGTGGAGATCTCTCAGTGCATGTTAACTCCAAGAATTTTTAGACTGATTTAGAAAGCCGGATTATTTTAAAAGGGCAATTTGTTTTCTCCAATTTTTACTCACATGAGAGGTCTGCAATGAAACCAAACCAAAATCCCACCACCAAATAACAGGAATAAACTTGTCTTGATCTCTCACATCTAAGTTTCATAATCCAGCCTGTCTCTCAGCTTTAGCCTTTGAAGAAACCATAGAGGAAGTAAACAAGTGCATCAGTGAGGCCAACAAGTTTACTTGTTTCTTCCATCTCCATCCTGGATTCAGTGGAGATGCCAATATAGATTTCAAGCTTTTTCAGCTAGATTCATCATTCAACTTCAACATCAACATCAACCACTATATTTGGTATTCAACAGCCCTGCAAATCTAGTCCTGTGTGCAGGTGTAAAACCTGAAGAATTAAGCACTTTAGACTTGAAAATATTGAGGGTGAGGACCTTCTTACCTGATCTCTAGATCTGATCAAATTTCTCTGAACAAAATCAATTTAGGACAATCCTAAGACTGCGACACTTCTAAAATAAACTGATTTTTGTGTATTCTTGTGCAATTTTTGTATAAAGAAAACTAGATTGACTTTTCACATCACAGGCTGCAGTTTCATCAAGTCTAAAACTATTGTTTTATATGTTTCTGCAATATGACTCAAACTCTTTTCTTGAATGATTAATGAATGAGAATATTTTATTGAACACATAAGAAAATCTTTCTCTGTTTTATAATCTGTTCATTTTCACTGTCATTAAAATAAAAAGACAGGGCATCTCCATTGCAACATTTTCAGCAATTAGAAAGGTTCTGCTAGGAAGTTCTGCTAGGAAGAAGCAAAAATATATTGCAGAGGCAAAAAAAGGAAAAACATTTGGTAATTTTTTCTTTTTAATATTACATCTACAAATTTAAACCTTTTAGGAGGTAAAGTTAATAAAGCAGGGAAACATAACTTTTAAGGATTAAATAGTGAGAATAATAAGGAAACCTGTAATTAAATCATTGCTTAAAAATCTAAGCATTTTTTACATTTTAAATATGAAAAGGAGCTACCACCATTTAAAAGTATAATATTAGATTATGTTTTCATTAATCTTTATTTGGAACTTTCCCCATATTTGAAAAGTACTTCTAGTTTAGACAGAGATCGTTCCTCAAAGATGGAATGTTGTCCTTAACCAATTGTATTCAAAACATGAATAGAGAACTTTAATAAAAAATTTTTATCATTTTCACATCTTCCACTCCTAGAAACACCCAGAAATCTTTGATTCTACATTTTCTTCAATTCATCTTTAAACTCTAGGTGTTCAAACTGGAGCTGGTACTTTTATTTTGAAATGCACCCTGGAAACACAGGTGTTGATGTTTGTTCTCCTGCAAAAAAGTCTTTTTGTTGAATGAAAGAAATTAATTAGAAATCTTAGGTGGATATTTACAATATCTTTAAAGTAGCTTATAACAATGCCATTTCCCTTCTGCCCCTCTCATTCCCCTACTCTCTCATACCCTTCCCTAAAATGACATTGTGGATCTTTAAAGTTAATCAATTCCTACAAGCAATGGAACTATAAAGAATAAATAGATTCCATGTGATTAAAAAAGCAGGATAAAATATAAAGTTATTAAGCACCCATACCCACCTGCTTAACTCATATTAATAATATCAAACACCCAAAAAAGCATTGAAAACACATAAAGTCACATATCCTTAAATATAAGAAAACATTATTTGTTTCCACTGGGCGTCCCAGGTTAACATATATTTTAAATATACAGTTTTGATCACACAAAACTAAAAAAAAACCTCACCTTTCTTCTATTTTAATGCAAGCATGATTTTGTCAGAATACAAGTTTTCTGCAAAAATGACCAAGATGCAAATCAAATGAGGAAGAAAGATGAAAAATCTGTGCATCAACAACAATAATGCAACCCATCCCACTCACACCTATGATTCCTATAAAAGTAAAAAACTACCCAATTAACTTAGCTACATATGCCTTGTTTAATTTGTTAAGTAACAATGCCTCGATGAAAGCAAAAAAATTGAGAAACTGAGGAATCAGTGATTGTTGCTATATATGTTGATTATCAGCATTTCCCCCTTTTTTTTAATCTTAACACCATATGCTATTTTAAAGAGAAACAGTTAATTTGGAGAGTATAAATTTTAATACCTTTCTTAGCTCTCCTCTTTCTTACTACTATTTTATAGTATTAGTATTAGTGTTAGTGTTAGTATTAGTATTTGTATTTATTAGTTTTAGTATTAGTATTAGTATTAGTATGTGAATTTACTCCTTGCAGAGCATTTTGCATTTGCAGCAACTCTACAAGCTTGCACTGTGGCTTGTTTTAGATATGGAGAAATATAAAACAAGTGTTATTGTTTCCACAAAAGTAATAACCAGCTGAAGGAAAGGAAAAGCGAAATTTAGCTAAAGAAAGTGGTACTCCAGTTTCCCCCTGGACCTCTATGTAGCTGGAAACCCAGGGATGGTTTAGCATCTGCTCTGACAGCAACTGCTATTGTGTCTCATCACTTACGTCTTTTAGTGTGGCTGTGAAACTCTACCGAGGTGACCTTATGGTGTTTCAGAGGGCGTCGAGCACTAATTTTTCCCACACAGTCTGCCTATGCGTGGAGAGGAGCAACCAGCCCCAGCACTGGAGTCGCTGCAGCCATTCCATCCCTGCCACAGAGAAGTGGAGCTGAAGTTCATTCTTGTCCCTCGGGAAACAGCTCTGTCTCCTTCTCCCTTTGTTGCGAGCTGGGGATTCCAGCCTTCATTTAGAGCAGCACTTGTCACTCAGCTTGCAAAGTTCTGCCGCGCACTTACAGCCTGGTGCAGCACCATACAGTGGCAGAAGTGAAGTGCTGCAGCCTAATGAAATGCTTTAAAATCCATTTCTCTGGAGGGAAAAAAAAAAAAAATAAAGGAAAATTTGCTTACCAGGAAAGCAGAGAATATGATAACACTTGAGAATCCCAAAGTTGAACTTTTTTATTAATAGAAAATATAAAGTCTCCTATTTGGTAAAAAAGGGTTGTACTTCTGATTTCGGTAGTGAAAGGTGGGTATAGGGATATGCTCTAAAAATGTTGAAAATAAAAAGCTCTCTATCAAGTTAAATGTTTTCATGACAATAAATTCAGATTTGTGAAAAGATCTATATATACACGAGCTGTGCTTCCATTCAGTTTTGGGGGACAGATGCTCATCAATTTTGCATTTCACATAATGGATCTATACATAGGTTCCTATTGCTGCAGTAAAAATATTAGTTAAAAAGATAAAAATAAAAATTTTAAAAGTTCACCTGAGGCACTAAGAGAAGAAAATGAAATATTATGTACTTTCCTCGAATTGGTAATCAGCAGAGTCTAGTAAAGGAAAAATTGTATGCAAGTGAACTAACTGTTGGGTTACTATGGCTGCTGTCAAAATCCTATTCAACTCCCTAAAAATGGATCTACACATATCCCACATTTTTTCCTTAGACAAAAAATACTGATTCACTGAAGATCTTTAAATAAGTTCATTGAATAAATCTTAGAAATTCAGATCAAGTCATGAAATATGTTTCTCATTCTCTTGCATGTCCATATGAATGCATGCATGAAAAATGCAAAACCCTGAAACATTTGTTTTGCATCCTGCATATTTCTCCAATGCCAAAGAAAAGCTAATGTGAACAAATAGCATAGTGCCCTGGAAAATACCCTAAAAAAATTTCACACTTTTCTACTAAGACATATGATAAGGAACAATCAGTGAAATGCTAATAGAAAAGAGATAATTTCCCCATAAGAGGGCAAAGTAAGCACTAAAGGGAACCCAGTTATGTCTTCAGGGTAAAAGATCTGCTGGCAGCAGTTAAGAAAATTTGATTGAAAGCAGTTAAAATTCCCAAGTGTAGAAATATTAGACTGCTTGTACTGACAGAAATTATATTTCACTTTGATGATCTAATTCTTGAAATGTATGGCAGAAATACAGAACCAACAAAAAAGGTTGAAGCCAACTCCAGGCAGGCACTCAGCTAGCAAGTCACTGACTTCCAATAATTCTTGGCACATTCTTCATATTTCAAAAGACAAGCAAATTCTGACAATTCTGAAACGTGTACACCACAAACCTGAATATGAGTTGAACTACAGTGGGTGAAAATATAGCATTCCTGTATATATGCTATAGTTAGTCAAAGAATATGTTATATGCTCTAAAACACAAAATCAACACGGCAACTTGACTCATCCAGTGATATTCAAAGTGCTAGAATTAGCAGGACTTTTCAAACCTAATACTGTTTGTCTCCCTTTCTTCACTGGACCTCTTGTGCTCCTGCATTTTCACTCAAGCAATGATGATTAAGAGTTTTCATGATCAATTAAATGAGATTACACACTGGTTTTCAACATAAGGAAAGACATTAGAGTAGCCATCTCTATGTATGGCCCATACCTCTTAAAAAAGAAAAAACTTTTACGGCTTGGAAAATTTCATGGACATTGTACAACCACCACTAGCTGTGCCAGCAGCTTGAGGCCACAGAAACACATTTCAGCTTCTCTAGTAAAATTTCAACTTAGACTCCCAGCTGAGCTAATAAGATAAAATATAATTGTTCAAAACAAGATTTAAAAACTTGCATTGTTAAATGATTTACAGTAATAATTTATTAATGAAAGGCATTCCCATGTGGCTGTACCAGCTGCTGACTGAAAGACCCTGTCTCTACCTGTACAATTACCAAGTATACCTATTCCACAAAAGCCAGCAGGATTAATACTGAGGACAGATTTCAATCTTTCAGGGAGGAAAAAAAAGGATTTTTATATCTTTAATTTTTAAGAAAAATTTTAAGTTGTATTTTCACAACTAGAAGTTCAAACAAATTAAAATCTTCTTAAAAATGCTTTAGCACAAATTATATAAATTTATACCAATTTATATAACTTATATAAATAGAGCAAAAAATTATCTACAAATTATATCCACTAAAGCACTTACAAATAACTATATTATGAAAGTGATATTTCTGAAGTTAGTTTATAAATTTAGGAAATGCTACCCTCAATTTCAATATGGGGAAACAGGCACAGTAATATGTTCAAAATCACACAGAAGAGGAACTAAGCACATCAAGAACAGAACCCCCTACAATAATCTCCTGAAACTCAAGTCAGTAACATATTGTTACTTGGTTTATTGTAAAACCTGTAGTCCTTGTTCCACTTTACTCCTAAGTATTTTCTGTAACTTCATTATTTATTAATACTTGGTATATACTGATAGGATTGTGGAATGGTTTGGTTGGAAGTGACATCGAAGGCTCCTGTAGTCAAACTACCTTGCAGTGAGCAGGGACATCTTCAACTAGATCATTTTATCACAATGCTCTTCCTTTCCATATCTCCAAAAGAGACATATTCATGATACTGCGGCTTTTATTTGCCTAATCTCTTGGATAACTTTCATCATTGACTTTCTGCATTCAAGCATTTGGCTGGATAATCAGGATTCCTGAATAAATACTCAAGCTAAGCATGCTATGTTTGGAATTTTGCACACATAGTGTCTGTAGGTAAGAAAACAGACAGAAAAAAGAACCAGGTCAAATTCTCTAATTTTTGGGTTTTTAATGGGTTAAATATTAAAAGAATAAAAGATGATTTAGATGAAGCTGGGAGAAATACTTTATTGTGTTAACCAGACAAACTGAGTTAGTATGTTTCTTAATAGCCTTAGAAATGAAAATAGCGTTGATTCTTTCTGACTGGACATTTTGATCCAATATCCCATAAAAGCAGTAGCTTCTGTTGGTAGAAGAACATATAGTGGCAGTAGGAAATGATGAAAAGAAGCACGGCAGTGGCTTGTACTGTAAATTGATCAGTGGAACTTGAGCCATGTCAGGATTAAAGTTCATTAGTATTTTGCCATGGCAGTCATCTTCTTTTCGTTAACAATAACTTCATTCACGATTTTTGTACAAAATGCAGGTCTGCACAAAGATGAATTGCAAATCTGGGAGGCGCTGTAAATGTAGGGTAGGATCAGGGTGCAGTAAAGAAAAAAGGCAGTCTGGAAGACTGGAGATAAACAAGCTGAGATGATGAGAGAGGCGGTGGGATGAAGGCATAGGATGGATGTAAAAATGAATTTTCATTCTTTCTTTCTGTCTAGGGATAAGAATAAGTAGCAAAATGAGTGGCCATGACTTGAAAGTAACTCCAAAAATGAAATAATTGTTTTCATCAGACACAGGCTGAATGTGTGCTGCTAATGAGAAGAACAGCCATAAATAAGCAAATTAATTTCTTCAGGAGGGTTTAAAAGAGATTAAGTGTCACTCTACAAAGCAAAAATAAAACTACTTTTTTCGATACCCATCTCTGAAAAAAGAGAGGAATGCAGGGTAGAGCACAGACTATACACAAAACCAAGAGAGGCACATGTCTAGAAAAAGGCCATTGAATAGTTTCATTCTTTTAATTCATAAATATCAAACTAGGTCAACTATCAAACAACACCTGGAATTAAGAGCAACAGTGCTGGTTTACTTGCAAGCTTAAACAGAAATCAGAGTTAGAAACCTCTCATTTTCAGGTGTTAGGGTCCACAAAATCTCTTTCAACAAGTGACTCTTTTTGAGGAGAGGGTGTGAAGCTGCACAGGGGAAGGAACAATAGGCACTGGGAAATGTAATAGTTTACAGTAAGAGATTATACATCACCAGTTCAAGGCTGGACTTGCTATTTCAAATGTTTCCTATTCCTCTCTTTCTCCTTTTATCCGTTCCTAATTAGCACCTGAGACTTGATTGTGACATAGATACTCGTTTTTCTTCCTGTCCAGCTTAAACAGAAATATAGGCAAAAGTTTGCATTTCTTTTCACTGAAATGTTCTATTAGGGTCTTTAATATATAGGTTCATTTTCATGTATCAAAATGTAATCACTGGAACCTGCAAGAAGTACACTTGTCATTAATGGGATTTGACTTCTGCAAAGTATAAAATGGAGAGGAAGGGAAAGGAAAGCAAGCAATAGCTTGGTATATTAGTTATTCATCAGATAACCATTTGACACAAAAAAGTTGAATGTAATTACTGTCTATTCTGCACCAAACTTTTTTTTCTGTCATTGGAAATAAAACGAATGATGACTAAAAACTCAAAAGAAAAAGAAAAAAAAAAGAATTAAGAAGAAGAAAATGACAAGAAGAAGAAGAAGAAAAAGAAAGAGAAAGAAGAAAAAGAAAAAGAAAAAGAAAAAGAAAAAGAAAAAGAAAAAGAAAAAGAAAAAGAAAAAGAAAAAGAAAAAGAAAAAGAAAAAGAAAAAGAAAAAGAAAAAGAAAAAGAAAAAGAAAAAGAAAAAGAAAAAGAAAAAGAAAAAAGAAAAAGGGTTAAACATATAGGTTAGGATTGAATTTCACACTTCTGAGTTTCTGTCCCACCATCTCCCTTTCACTCAGTGGTTGATGCTAAATGGATCGCTTGGTGTATATGAACAAATCTGATTTTGCACAGAATCCTCTTCTGTAGATTTATCAACTTTAGAGCTCTCACAATTCCAGCAAGAAATTGCTTTGGAACGAGATCAAATTACCTAAACAAATTTTAGTGATGATATTTTCCACTAAATTTTTAAGTCAAAACAGCAAGAGCTCTTAAATTAAGCACATGAATGAATACAAACAGCAATCAGAGACAGAGCACAAACATTTGGTTACCTTTGGAAACCTTCAGAACTACTTGATTTTACATTTGCCGATTTTTTTTCTCATGACTGCATTTTCTGATCAACGATATCTTTTCAGATACTAAAAGCACGCCCCTTTCCAACAGGTTTTTACCTGATTTATTTTTGCACTCAGGGGAGATGCCTCGACTCTCTCATGGTGAAGGATAACAGTTTGGAGTCTGGGTTCTGGTCTGCCATCAGAGCTTTGGGGCTCAGGATGCTACACTGCCATTGGCACTACAGGTGCTCTATAAGTACGTGTCAATGGGAGAAAGATCCTGCAGAATTGGGTTGTTGAACAGGTAACAGGATTATAGCTAAGCAGTTGCTAACTGGTGCAAATTATCTTCTTTCTTAAAATGTTGTTTTATTTTCTTGGCCTCAGCTGACCACTGAAAACAAGAACAGAATATTTTTACAGACATAAAATGGCCTGATAAGTATCTCACTGACCGTTCTCTCTAGTTTTCTAAGTAGAAAAATGTTGTGCATTCTTTCAGGAAACATCATGCTTTCCTGTCTGCATGATCTGGTGAGCTAGTGGAGTTGTCCAGGTTAGAGAGACCTTATAGATCCTACATTTGTATTGTCAAACAAGAAACATTCTAAATGCATGGCCACATAGATCTTAATTGTTATTATTAACCATAAATGTCAAAAAGGACTCATGCACATAACACACTAAGCTAGGAACTACACGGACCACTCCCTCCCTGAGCAGCAATGTATTTGGCCTATTTTTGCAAGGCACTATGAAAACAGCCTATGAACAGTGAGCAGTAGTAAAAATGAAATTTATCAGATATTACACATATTACTTATAGTTTTGCATTATACATTTTTGTTATATACACCTTTAAAGTACTGAATTTAGAATGTGTGGCTACTCAGAAGTTTAGAACTTGGATGATCCTAACATCAAAAACAGTAGAAAAATATATGCAATGCAAGAGAAAGAAATTTCATTTTCTAAAAAGACAAACCAGCTGTGACATTTTTATTATAATTTTTATTGTCACTTTTTCTCTCTCTATAATTCAACCCACAAAACACCACAGCAGCTGCTTTAGTGGCAAGCTGCTGTGAAAGGCAGAGTCCAAACCAGCCTACTATTTAATTACTATCCTTAGTTATGAATCAGTGAACAGGCACTACACAGTGGTTTTGCCTTCCTGATTGTATTCCCTGCTTTGTAATAATTGCTTTTAGCACCAAGAACATTATGTTCCAACAAACAGTCTCACCAAGAGACAAAGTCCCCAGCTGGGATGTGAACTTGCTGTGCTGAAGTGCAAGAGAAGAAGTGCATCGAAGCAGTGACAGAGCTTTATCCCACTAAAATGAGAGCTGAAGCTCTTCTGTAATTAACTCAGTGCCGGCTGACTCCCCATGTTTGCTCTCAGCAGAAGGAGGTGTTGTACAGTAGCTTGAGAAACGAAAGGCCTCTCATTTACGCATGAAAAGCTACTCTCAGCTGGATCTCACCGGGGCAGCAGGGCTCGCAGGATTGCTCTGCTCCCTCCCATGACATCCCAGCAGTCTGCCCATTGTCCTGCAGCAATGGGCCCTGCGGCCACACCAGATTCCTGTTTCACCCTACTTTGGGGTTTTTTTTTTATGATGATTGTTTGAAATAGTTTTTCACTGAGTGTCCAATCTGAGAGCTGTTCGAAAGGCTGAGAGGCAGAAGAGGCAGCTGCTTTAGATACTGCAGGGCCCATCTCAGTAGAACATAAGTTTTATTTGCCTAAGTTCTCTTCTAGGGAGCAAGATCTTCTGTGCAGTGTTGCTGTGTAAAAATATTCATATCAACATAACAAGCTGTGATTTTTCCCAAGCTGACCAGACCTAAATTAGATCAATAATGTGAAACATAGACAGACCATGCTTTGAAATGTTTTCCTCATTTACTTTCACTATAGACACCTGTGTTATCTCAGAAAAAAAAAAGCCCTGAAGATAGTTATAATTCCACTTGTGAAAGCAATATTTTTTCAGATATATAAATTAGAATTACACCAGTGTTGCTGAATTGCATCCATCTAATAGATTTTATTCCTTTACCTCTGGGAAAGAAAGTAAATTCAAAGAGAATATCTATACTACCTCCAGCTGGTGTAAAATCAGGCTTCAGAGGAGATCAAACAGCGCCACCAGAAGAATATTTACTTTTCTTTCTATGATTAAATTATTAGAATCATGAGAGTAATTCCTTATAAAGATACCTCATTTCCTCCCCAGAAAATATACGTAAAACTGTCTTCAAAGTTATAACAATACAAAAAAAAAAAAAAAAAAAAACAAAAAGGAAAGCAATATTTTTTCTGAAATTATTTTCAGAAGTCTCTTACAAAGCTTATTTCCAATTGTTTTATTTTCTCCTGTTCTTTTGCTCTTTTAAAAAACTAGTTGGGGTTTTTTCCAAGAAAACACATTTTCCTTTTTTTCTGTCTTGATGCTTTTTAAACAATGTATTAAGCATTTCTACTCTGTGGTGGTGAATGAGTCTTCTATTTTTTTATTTGCAGGACTTCTATCTCAAAGCAGGGAAAAGGCATGAGCTGAAAGGACTAAGCCATACAAAATAGAACTAAACAAATTTAAATATTGGTCAAGATGGAACATTTGCCCACAAACTTAACACTGTGCAAAAACTGAGATAGCAATTAGTTTGTATTCTAATTTCAAATTCTCCATTAACAAAGTACAGCTAGGGCAGATGTAAGCAATATCTTTGGCTGCATCTTTCTTTTCAAAGGAAACATTTTCCTTTACAAGAATTTTTATGACTTCTTAGAAATATGCTGCAGAATTACTTCAATTTGCAGTATGACTTTGACATTTGTCCAGGCAGCGGTACTCAAGTTTGCTGAGTTTCAGTTTAGGAATGAATAGTTTCAAAGCAGAAGATTTGCACTTCAGTTCACATTTTTCGCACTGTCACTATGGTCAATTAAGGCAGGATACATAAAGTTATTTAAAATTCTGAAGATACTAAGGGTGACTCAGGAACCTAACACTTAGTGCTCAATACCTTTAGTCAGGCTTTTTTTTTTTTGTTTGGTGGGGATTTTTTGGTTTGGGTTTGTTTTTTCCTTTTTGTTTACAATGGCCTGAGTGTTTCCATTCTATTTGTCATGTTTATTTGCATCAATACAGGAAGTCTGGAAATGTCACATATTCATAATAAGCTTGGATATTAGACAACAGCAATCAGCAACCTTATCTACTTAAATGATTTGATGAAGGAGCTCATGAACAAGCACAGAGCGCTCCTCACATGGGCCTTCAGTTCCTGTCAGATGGGACTTCTGCTTATTGTTCAAAACAGGCGCTTTGAATTTGGAAAAAGCTAGACTCTGAAGGTGCATTTCCAATCTTGCATTTATGCAAGTACAACAGCTCATCTTGTTCACAGAAACAAGACAGTAAAGGAAAATCCTAAACATTGTGCAGACGTACTGTGATTTAGGACCAAAAGTTGCATCATGCCTGATTTAGCATAATCTTTGGACAACATCTCAAATATTAACACACTTACAAAAATTTTTTAAAAAATTGTCTCTAATTCCTTGATGAAGAGCTGATCATGCTGCAGTTAGGTGTTCCTTGCTTTGAGCCCATGATCTCCCTCAAAATCAAAGGGAAGATCCGCATTCTTTCAGTTGGCCTGGTCTCCAGTTGGGAAGTCCTTGTCTTGTTTTCATGTCTATGCTGAGTGTTTGCACCATGAATCTGGAAAACTTCAAACTTTTTGGAACTTTATGAACCAGAAGGTCATGATATAGCCCAATTTTTCCTGCATGCCAAAAAATAATACTGTTTGACCCTTAAAGATCTGTACTTTAAATACAAGCTACAACTTTCTCTGTACTGCAGACAATTTCAAGCAGCTGAATTACTATGCAAGATTGTTAATTTTATAGAATTTTCTATGGTAGTATTTTTTAATATTTGTTGGCTGGTGTGGCTGGAGAATTTCATTGTTTTCAACAATTGAGCTAAATGTATTTTGAAGTGTTTTTTCAGTAAAATGTGTCCGTTTTGCAATAATTAGGGAACCAAAAGAACTGAAAACTCTGGGTAATTACTGTCACTTACTTAATATGGTCACTTGCCACAAAAACATAAAGTTGTCCTGACCGAGTCAACTGTTAATAGATTGTCCTCATAGCTGAAGTTATGGCTTCCCCCCTACACCATATGTAGGATAAGGTGTTATGGTATGTTCCCTGTATTTAGCAGCCATAAATGGATCTCCTTAGTTCATGTCAAGCTAAATAAAACTCAGACACTATAATCCACCACATCTAAGCAAAAACTTCTGCAGATTGATAATTCAATGCATAAGATATCACTGTTTTCTAGTTTTCCTGAATCTGGTTTCATTAGTTTCTCCTCTGTTCCCATACCAGAAGTGAGATGACCATCCAAGTTCTCCAAGGTCTCATTGACTTCTGTGTTAAAAAACTTCAAGTTTCTTCTCCAAATCAGAGCCCTACCTTACCCACTAGTCCCTGTTTTGGAAAGTATTTCATGTCTTTGATGATTATTACTGTGATTCTCTGAACTTCACTGGATTCAACAGAAGATAGCCTTTGGAACGTCTAAACAATTCTTTATGAGCTGCAAAATGTAGTGTTACTTCAGAGAGCTTGAGAAATCATAGTAAGGAAGAGGAAAGATGATTAGGTAGAATTTAAGTGGAATCAAAACAGACAGTAAATGTGCAAAGTAAAAAATACACCCCAAGTAATGTACAGATCCAGGAATTTTCTAGTAACCCAGGAATTTTCTAGCAACATGATCCAATGAAGGATAAACTGTTTGAAAAAAAAAAATCCCCTTGGCTTCATGGTACACAACTTTCTGTTTTACTGGTGCTATCACATCTGAGAAGCAATCAAAATTTTTTTCATGGCTATTGGTGAATTTCCATACAGTATACAGAAAGTAGGAAGGTTCAGCCTGCTACTGGCTGAGAGTTGAAAGGAGTTGATGGGCTCATTTGGAGTCCCAGCAGTACAGACACAGGGATCTCCCTGTCTCCTCCTCTTGTTTTCAGTCTCTTCATACATTAGCACTCACGTCCTTTCCCTTGGTGTGCTGAAAGAGTGAAAGGGAGAAAAAGGAGACAAAGTGAGTCCAGCAACAAGAGGAAGGGGTTGAGGAAAAGGAATGGAAATGACTGGTGCTCAGGGCTTTTTTGCTGGAGGTAAAATAGAGAATATTTTATGCAGAAAGAATTGGTGGCTAGGAAAGTAGGCACTGATCCAGTTGTCAGCCTGCACCTCTGCTGACTTAAGGTTTGCAGATTGTTTGCATCCTGCCTGCTCTGCCAGCGCTTAAAGTCAGCCCTCTTTGGACTATGGCCTGATATCAATACAGAGCTTAAACTGCGTGGGGAAAAGTCCGAGTAGTGCACACTCCTACTCCACATAGGAAATATGATGGTTTTACTGCATAAACTGAAGCATAAACTTCCTCTGCATTTACTCTGTTCATCATGATTATATTGCTATCTATCCCTAGATTTCAACATAAAAGTATTGACGTGGCAGCAAAATCTCTACAACTTTCCAATTAGATGCTATATGTTTTTAGGTGTGTAGTAATCAGCAGTCTTAGGAATGTTGCACACTAACTCAACTCATTGCCCATGGGCATTTCTTAGAAAAAAGTGAGGTTTTTCAATGATGCTCTCAAAAAGGACACTGCTACCATATATCTAAAGGATGCTATCAATGACAAATGATACCAAAAGGCACAATTTTGTAAGAGCTTTAAGAATACGACATAAAAAGGCAAAACAAAACCCTAGGAGAGAAATAGTGTGTTTCCTGATGTAAGAACAGCACTGATGGCACTGTTGTGAAGTAATATACCAAAATTCTGAAACAGTCTCACTGGCATGTAATTTCTCGTCTCAACTTTTACCAGGATTATTCATTTTAAATCTTAATTTATATACAAAGAATTATTCTAAATCAGAATAATCTTTTTCCAGTGAAAGTCCCAAAGTAGTGTAGAAAGACCACCACACTAAGGGATCTTCAGAAATTTATAACCTCCATGAAAAATGAGAACAGGATAAAAAAATAATTTAGAAACATTAATTGAAAAGAAGCACTAAGATTTTTCAAAAATCATTATTGTTGATTGAAAAAAACCCTGTGTTTATATTTTATTGTTACTTCAGGCAAGTATTGAAGGAAAAACATTTACTTGCAGGTGTAAATTATTTTAAAACTACATAAAAGTTTAAAAAAAATAGTTTGCTGTGTGAAAGAAGATTTCAACACATTATTCTTGAAAGTATTCTTTGAACCTGGCAAATCAATTATTGCTTTTTATTAATTCTGCACAGCTAGACCAATCAAATCAGGAACATACACCCTTCTAAATAGCCATAATTGCAAAGAATTATATAGTCCTTGTAGGTAGAGACACACTTTACTTAGGGAATGCCCTTACTTTAAGAACAACTTATATTAAAGAGTGAGAGGGCTAGAAAGCATGAGAAATGGTTGCCCGAATCCCTACTTGCTCTCTATTTTAGTAAAGCAGTTTGTTATAAATACATTTGATGACAGTAGGACACAAATGCATCTCAAGTATAGTCTTTCTGTGCAGTAACATTTACGTCTTCTGAGTCGATCATTGCTGAGAGTGTGCAGTCTGTGCTTATTCTCACCACATCAGTCTTTCTTCATTCCTACACAGGTTGTTTTCTAAATCCCCAGTCATATTCTTGAGATTTTCTGTTCAGATTTTTCATGCCTTTACATCATGGATACAGATATCTGATTTTAAGAAAGAAAAATGGGTTATCAGCTGCTTGTACTCCTCCTTATCCATCACTTACTCCACAGCCTTCCCCCTATCTTCTTTTTATCATGTCCTGACTCATTTTCTGTATATATATAAAAGCAAAATGAAAAAGTTCCTGACAAAAGGCTTCTGTGATGCAAAATGACATATACTCGCTTCACAATAGTGCAATACAAACAGGATTTCTGTGTCACAGTGGGTGGATTGCAGAAGTAGAGCAAGATCAAGCACAAAAAGATAGGGAAGAAATGGGTAAGAGCTGAAGTATCCTAAGGTGAGGAAATGCAGTGAGAAAGGGGAAAACAGGCAGGTGTTAATTTCATAAACCCTGTAGATAAAGGAAATTGTTAGGAAGCCTGCATGATCCACCTGTAATGATGAGGAAAAAGGTCGCATGTCTGCTTCATTACTGCTCACTATTACTCCCCACAATTTTTTTTTTCCAGGAAGGGGCAAAGAGATAGACTGACTACATCTGTTTCAGAGAAACACTCTACACAAGAATTACTTTAAGCTTGAGGCATAAAAGGGAACTTATACAAATTATGCAAAACATGAAAATTAAATTTCATGGCAAATCACTTTAACCAGTTATCACTGAAATTAACCATTTAGGAATTTTACTGACCAAAATATAGGCATTAGGTTAAACATTTGGTCCTTCTTCCCTTGCTTTGGCTACAGAAAAAAGGAGTATTGCCCTACACAAATTCAGCAAAACACAGACCATAAGACAGTTATTTCCAATGAGATTTTTACATGCAAGATATACTTTGGCATGATTAAATTAATATGGAAACAGAACATCTGACTTAATAATTCTGTTTTCATTACTTTTGTTTATCATATTTCTCCTTACAATAATGCAATATTTATTACAATAGCAAACTTATTTTACGTCCTGTGCTTTCTCAGTTCTTCAGCTTAAGTGGAGGTGTAACCTTTTCACCTAATTGTTCTTTTGCTTCTCTTCACTGTATTGTATATCCATTGTTTTTCCTCTAGACAGGAACAAATGGTTCTGCCAAAAGAAGAAGCCCTAAACTTTAATGAAGTTTCTGGATGGTATCTGTGATTGATTTTAAACTAATCCAATTTCTTGTAGAGAGTATGTATCTCTTATAACATCGCAGCATTTGTAATCACAACTGGTCAAAATCATCTCACACATGAGGGATGAACAGCCTCAGAAGTACCACTGACAGAATGCGGAGACTCAGTGGTTTTCAGAGTGATGTCAGGAAAGGAAGACTTTGTCTCCTATACAGGGAATCTGTTTGTAAATAATGTCTGTTCTTTCAAAAGTCAAAAATATCTCAATAGTGGGTTTTGCAGACAGATTTTTTTCAGTCATCTACTTCATATGCAAAACAAATTTAAAAGTTAATGTGAGCTAGCAGGGCTCATGATTTTAAGCCCTACTTTTTATATTCTGCATCTACTTCTGAGAAGTGTAAGTGTAGGGAGTTACAGTGTGCTTCAGTTATGCCTACTGTGCCCTTATATCCAAAGGTAACATCCTTTATCCTCTATGATTGCATTTTCTCTATTCACTCTAAAAAAAAAAAAATCTAGTGTGAATATTTCCAGAAACTTCAACAGAAACTGATTCCAGCTTGAAAATTACTCACACAAAGGGACATGAGAGCAATAATAACTTAATACTAGGTTTTGAAATAAAATCATAAAATTTCATCAGTATTTTCATTTCTTCCCTCCACACTTAAGCATCTTTCTCCTAAGCTCTAAAAAGCCCCAGATTATTATTGAGATATTTTTAACAGTGTCTGTATCTAAGCTAGTCCCCTAAAGTTCCAGGGCTGTGAGGTTTGAGTTAAAAATTTTAAATGTTTTCAAAAGTGTAGTCCACAGCTCACTGATTTTTCATTACTCACCCAACATTCACAGTATACTTATTTATAAAAATGTCAATTTGATGTTTAAGGTCTAACTGAAAGTATAAATTAACACAGTGTGAACTACTAGAACAAGTACTGGCAATAAGGGAAAAATCCATTAAATCAACTGTATCATCTACCCAAGCTGTTTTCAAGGGAAAATACTGCTCTTAACATTGGTGCCTTCACAACTGGTATCTCCTAAAGATTTACAGCACATCTACAAAACATGAGGTTAAAAAGTCATACTACTAGATAACAGTGAATTGAGAAAATCTTCCCATTCTGATTCCTGCAATTAAAAATATAGAAAAATACGAGTGGAAAACACCCAAGGAATAGCATATTATTGTCACTGTTTAAAACATATGGTATATTCTATCATTTGGTCATTACATCTACTCCCCAGCCTTTTAAGTGATTATTTGTATTTGTATTTGTTACCTTTATGAATCAAAATAAAAATAGAAAATTACTATGTGATTTTTTGTGCTGCATTTTAAGCCAATGTATCCTTTCTGATCTTTGCAAAAGGCTTGGTATACCTGATTTCTGTTTTTTTCCCTCTGTGTCCTTTTATTATGTTTGGAATTAAATGTCCCAAGTTCTTTAACTTCCTCACAGAAGTGATTTTTTCCATACACCTAATCTGTCTCATCCAGCTCTTTCAGATCCCTTTTAGTGATCCATATGTTCTTCAAAATGTAGTACATTATTCTCAAGCTGCACAAAACAAGAAAAAAACCCTACCAACACAATGCCTTACTAATGGTAAGTATTTTCTTAAAGCAAACAATTCTTAAACATTTCTAAAACTTCTGTTCACATTTCATCCTAGTTTACAACCTAGTATCTTCTTTTACAATCTTGGTCATTCATTGCTAACTTCTTGGTCACCGTCATCTGAAAATATCTTTTTTCAAGTTTTTTTTTTTTTTTTTCTAAACAGCTAATATTATCCTGAATTTCTTAAAATCACAAAATATTAAGGGATTAGAATAAACCTTAAAGACCATTTACTCCCAATCCCTCTGCTGTTATGGGAACACTCCAACTAAACAAGGTTGCTCAGACCCCAAACCAACCCAGCCTTGAACACAGCCAGGATTGGAGCATCCTCAACCTTGCTGGACAATCTGTGTTTAACCACCCTCACAGAAAAAAATCCTTTCATAATATCTAACCTGTTTTTCCCCTTTTTCAGTTTGTACCCATTCCTCCTTGTCCTACCGCTACAGTTCCCAATGAAAAGTCCCTCTCCAGCTGGCTTGTAGGCCCCTTTAGATGCTGGAAGGTTGCTGTGAGATCTCTACACAACCTTCTCTTCTCCAGGCTGAATAGTTCCAACCTTCCCAGCCTATCTTTTTAAAGGAGGTGCTCCAGTCCTCTAACCAATTTGTTGGCTCTCCTCTGGACTTGCTCCAACAGTTCCATGTCTTTCTTGTGCTGGATGCACCAGGGCTGGATGCAGTTTTCCAGATGGGGTATCACCAGAGTGAAGTAGAGGCAGAACCCCTTCCCTCAGCCTGCTGGGCACGATGCCTTGGATGCAGCCCAGAATTCCACTGGTTTTCTGGGCTGTGAGCACACACTACCAGCTCGTGTTCAGGCTTTCATCAACCACCACCCCCCAACATTTCTCTGAGGGACAGCTCTCAATCATTTCTCCACCCATTCTGTAAATATATCTGGGATTGTCCAGACCCAGGTGCAGGACGTTGCTTTGTGTAACTTTTTTAGGTTTTTGCTGGCTTACCTCTCAAGCCTGTCAAGGTCCCTCTGGATAGTATCCCTTCCCTCAGTGTGTAGACTGCTGTCTATTTTTACCACAGAAATAAAGTTCTTCATAGTAATCTTATAATATTTTATCCTCTTTCCCATATCATGTCTCTAATTTTTCAAGGTGATTCTGAATTTTAAACTCTTTCTCAAATGCAATTCTTAATCCAGCCTTGTTTTCTGCAGCATATTTATTACATAAACTTTTAATTCCCTCATCCAAGCACTTAAAACTCAAGAAATACCTCTGCAGATGATCACATTCTTCTATTTGTTAGACCACCAATTCCATTCCGTGGGTGGGAATGGGACCCATGTGGGTCATGTATTGTATGTACACAACAGTTCCTTTTTTTTAAATTTCATATTTTAATTATTTTAGAATGAGTATTGTGAAAGGCAAATTTTGGTCTGTGATTTACTTAATTTCTAGTGCATGATAACACATGAATCAACATGGATTCCAAATGCATGATACTGATTGATCTGGTTTACTGCCACTCATGATCTAACCACTCTGTTAGGTCACCTGTGGGTGGTCCATACACTGTGCAGATCTCAGGTTATAAGGAGGAAGGAGCAGATTGCCATAACCCCCCGTGCCCTCAAAAAAACCCAAACTAATAGAAGAACAAAGAATTGGCAAGTGCAAACTTCTTTCCCCTGAAACAAGGGAATCCACAAAGCTTTTTTCCAATATGTGTCCTCATTCCTTTATCTTTTATTGTAAGAAACAAAGTAATAATGAATTCTGTGCTTCTTTTACTTTAATGAGGGATACAAGAAATGGATTGCTGCCAGAACTTCCCTACAGCATTCTAGACTGATTTACATGAAGAATCATCTATCAGTTTCTGTGAGACTGCACTCAAAATAAAGTATTATTCAATGTAACAGTGGCAGAATCTATTCCTGAGGTAATGCAACCTCATATGTGTTCAAAGAAAGGAGATATACACATACAAGGGCAATAAAAGAAAGCAGAGACACTGCAGTTCTTGGGCAAATTTAAATTTCTCTGTACTGTTTTGAACTAAACCAATTTCTTTACTGTCATTGGCAAAATTCAGCTCAGATAAGTGCAGAGAAAAAACTGCTATGAGCATTCAAAAGAAAGACTGCTTGATTCTGAGCTGCCTCCTAATACTCTGCATTAGATGGCAGAAAAGTTGAGTATACGCCAGTCACTGACTTCAAATTAAGTGGTAATAAATGCAGATTTCCATGAAGATACCACAAGTTAGCAATTATAGTTTTATTGAAATTGGAAATGGTGAAATAAACTCAGTCTCCATTGCCCCATACATGTAATTGATAAGTTAATTTGCCCTCAGCACTCACAGAGTTTTAATATTTCTTCATCAATGTCATGAAAATGAATAGGATACAAAATGTGTAAAATCATATTCCCTGCAAAACCACTGTTCATTACCAGTGAAGCATATTTATTTCATTTGCCCTTGGTTCAACATTTTTCCTGTTTCTCTTTCTCTTTTTATTTTTCTCTTTTTTTTTCTTTTTCTTTTTTCCTTTTTCTCTTTTTCTTTTTTCATTTTTCTTTTTCTTATTCATTTTTTTTCTCTTTTCTTCCTTTTTCTTCTTCTTTTTTCCTTTTTCTTTTTTCCTTCTTCTTTTTACCTTTTTTCCTTCTTCTTTTATTTCTTTTTCTTCCTTAAGTGACATCTTTGAGCCTTGGCATTTTGTGATGTTTTCTGTTTCATATAGATAGCACTCTGTCTGCAGAATTAAAAGTAGACCCAAAGGAAAATTACATTCAGGCACATCATTTGAGGCTTACATGGGGTCTTTTTCTAATAAATAGTTACAAATAGACCACTTTTGTATGAAAAGGCAAAGCTGATTTTTCATTTTGTTTTTGTCTTAGTTGAGGTTTCCGTCAAGATTCACATCATTTTGCAAAATTTTGACTCCATTACATTCCTCTGGGATTCAATCAAGCAATAATAAACCAGAATAAAAGAAATTAATACTTTGTGGTAGACTATGTTTGCACCAGCTGAGACTGTCACTGAATGGGGAAGAAATAATCCTCCTGGGATAATTTCTCTAAATGTCTGTTCTGCACACATCTGGAGAAATTACCACTATTACTGCTTTTCAGCAAGAGTATGTCATCTAAATTTCTGCAAAGGATTACTAAGGTTCCACTACCTGCTGTGCAGACAATGGGGCTCATCCATAGCCAACCACGGCATTTTGGAGATTTTGGGTATGTGACTTGATTTTAATTGATATATAGTGTGAAATGCTGCATCACTTAACCTTCAGGAAAGTGAGAAAATTAGGTTCTCTTTATGAGAAGGGATGAGTCACTACTATCACAACTAATTTTATTCAAAGAAAATTTTCTCAATAATTTGTTTAATAACAGTGGTAAAAAGACAAGATATTAATCTGTCTGCAGGGATATTTTCTCAAAGGTCTGAATGCTGGAACGCATATAAACCTGTAGGCTAAATTTAAATTTAAATGCCATAAATAAATAAGTTTTTCACATATTATTTCCCTATTTTCCCCTAACTGCTTATTTTCATGAAGTGATTCTTATGTCTGCATAAGCTCTAGATGGTATTCTTTGCCTTCCTCCTAATCCTATCTCACAACAAGAAATGAGTTAGTATATTCTAGTGAGTGCATGGGCATTTAGTCAACATTAAACCCACCATATTAATTAGTGCATTAGCCAAAAAATCTCAAATTAGTGAACCAAAACCCCTACAGAGGGCCACACTCCAGACTGAGATATTTGTCCTACTTGGGTATCCCCAGTACAGCTGTACAACCCCAGCTCAGATTTCACCGAGAGACATCACCTGTGAGTTGGTGCTGTTACAAGGCAAGTAAAGGAAGGGATTTATCAGTTTCTCAGATGGTATGAATTGATACAACTTCAGCATCCCACCAAATACACAAATCACACAAAAAAAATTTCAACAAAGACAGCAACACCCAAAACCTAAGCAATTATAGTCAGTTGGGATGACGTTTTATGACTTAGACATCCGACTGTTAGGAGCTGAACTGAAAGCACACCTTTCTTGTGGAACAAAAATCATCTATAATGACTTTTGGTCATCTTTTTCTCATTGTTGAGCTAAACCAACAGTTTAGAAATGAAAAGAATTAAATGTCCTCAGCAATTCTCCAAGCTGGAGCAGAAGGAACCAATACTAATCCCCTGAGTTCCAAAAGTCATATTACTGAAATATGCCAGAGTACCCATCTCTTTCCAGCGAAAAAAAAAATGGTTACCTATAGTAAAGAAGAAACCCCAATGTGAGAATGAAAGCAAAAGTTGGTATATATATTCTATTTTCTTAAAAGTTAAATGTTACACTTGAATAATTAAAGTAAAATATAGGGTTTATTTCTAGGAATCTAAAATATTTGAGCAGTTAAAACTTTCATTTAGTTCTTCTTTTATGACTGTATTTTTGTAAAAATATATTTAGTTCCAGATTATGTCTGTTACTGTATAAAGCTGCAATTTTATTCCAAAAAAGAGCCTATATATCAGCAGCCCTTTTGTTAAATTTTATGCACCATAGAAACTGTTGCTGTCAATATTTTAATATCAGTTAGACTGAATGAGTCTAAGAAAACCCCAAACATGTCATCCTAAGCAGATGGTTGTCACGGACTGCATACAAAAACAAAGAGTTACGATGTAAGTTTATGCAGCTTGATACCCTATAAAAATTTTCTGCATATAAATGTTGATTGAAATAAGCCTTGGGTAACACTTTGGCAAAATAATTAATTGTTGAAATTTTCCTGATTATCAAGATGTTTTTAACATTTCATTTAACAAACATGACAAGTGGCATGCAGAAGACTGCGTTCCCCTCTTTTCAGCAAGAGTTAAAAAACAACATCCCCTCCACAGCGGGACTGCTGCAAGGATTCCTTCAGGCCTGCCAGTTGAAATTGTAAGTTTGAAAATAAAATTATGAAGAAATGCAAGAAGCAGTAAACAGCTTTCTGAAATTTAACATAAGTCATTGGCACTTTGCTTCACCTCTTACTTTCTGAATAGTAGGAGTAATTGCAGACACAGCTCTATAAAGGTATACGTGGCCATACATGGAGACAGTCAGAGTCTTCCAGATAGATGCACTAACTTTCAGGAGATATAAGTAATTTTTTCACTCACACAGAGGCAAGAGAATTTAGGTGAAAAAACCATGTACTAGTAAGGCATTGCTTGGAAGCCTTTGTTCAAATACTTAACTATATAAAACATTGACTATAAAACATTGACTATAAAATATACCATAATTTTCTCAACTGTTACCAGCTCCATGCATTCCAGGAGTCTTCTGGATTGACTACAGCTTGCCGCGCTACTTTTCCAAGAGGTGCAGGTATGTAGCTGGAGCCAGAAAGCCTTGTCAATAACCTCCCCTTGATCAGAGGCCTGCAGGGACACTGGCCACAAAGGTGTCTTTGTTGCCCTGGTCTCCAATTCTTACCCATAACCTTTTGACCTGCTTAGGGCTATTCTTCAGAGACAACTCTTCACAATCTCTGCCACTTCTTATGTAGAGAGTAGCTCCTCCACCCTTTCTTCCTCTTGCGTCCTTTTGGAACAGCCTCCAGCCATCAACATCCTCATTCCAGTTATGGGATTCTTGCCACTAATTCTTGTTAGTGGCAACCCGCCACTGTTCAGCAGCATGGTGGCTTCCACTTCCTCGTGTTTATTGCCCATGCTACATGCAATGGATGAAAAAGTTAAATACTTCTCTTAAGGCTTTCCTCAACCTTTTCTGCCTTCCAGTTTGTTTTTTAGACTCATTCATGATGTGAGCATGGAATGAATCTGTAATGTCAAAAGATACAAGGCAGAACTTCTCATGCTCAGAGTGCTGGGATGGATGATTGTTATTAAACAGAATTAATGCAATTTCTAGAGCCAGTACTGTTTAGACAAGTGGAGTTCAGAAATGCATCAGAGCAGAAATACATTCTGCTCTGCACGCTTGTGTACTCTTCACCTAAAGCAATCCTTCTATTCAGGTACCTGTGCTCATCTTGCGCAAGCACACAATAAATTCAAGTAGCAAAATTATAGAGAAATAAATGGTGAAACGTATACTGCAGGACAAAATGCTAGGAAATTCAGAGCAAATCCTCTTTATTTTTGTACCTTTGTTTTGGTCTTAAATATTTTTATACCTGGTAAAAGCAATAATCCAAACATGAAGGATCTCTCTACTTGCCTTATGGAATATTTCCAGAAAAGTAATTGTATTGGTCTGGTTATTTTGTGTATGCCATAGTTTCCTTGGCTGCCTTGAGCTGTTTCAATAGATGAGTAATCTTGTGAATATCAGCTCCAATGAGTATTAACATTTTCTTTTGTATTGATTCTCTCTTATTTTACTGAAGGCATCAAGTTTATAACAAGGATGATGAAAGTATTGTTCAATCATAAGTTACTATTAAAAAAACCACCACTTCTCTTCATAGTAGCTGGAAAAAAACATGTTTTCCATAAATCCTGGATCTGTTTAAAAAAGCTAGGGACACTGAGTGCCTTGCAGAACAGTATTCAGCATGTGCAGTGGTTCAGAAATGGCCTTTAAAATTCTGCTGTTGTCATTGCTGTAAGGCATCTAACATATAAGAAGAATGTCCCAATTCTGGATCCCAGGCAGGTTTTACACAGACAAAGTGCAACTACAGTTTTCTGCCCTATTTCCTCTCAAATTCTATCATAAATCATAAATAGCAATAAACTGATGCTCGTCAGTCCCTGTTTCCTCTGGAGCTAAAAATGTTCATCTCTGCTGTGTGGAGTTGTGCGCAGAAGGTACAGAAAAGAGTAAGGAATGGAATAGATGATACCAAAGATTTTGTGAATGTCCTGGTTCTGGCAGTTGCCCGGAGTGGCAGAATTAAAAGTAGACCCAAAGGAAAGCCTGGCAGGGTCAGGTGCTGTTGGGGGTCCCACGTGGTATAAAGGCGAGTGCTTGCGAGTGAATCACTCAGCTCTTGTACATTTTTGCCCTTAGTATTGATGCTCAATGCTGTTTCCAGTAAATTATTCTTATAGCAGCCTGTGAGACATTTTGTCCTTCTGATTAGCCTCTTCAGCTTGCCACCAGAGGGGAGGGAATGAGGAATGAGCAACCAGTGAACTGTTTGGGGTGTTTCAGTGGGAACACTGAATGGCAAGTACTATTCCTAAACCATGACAGTGTATCATGTTGGTAGAATACAGCTTAGCAAAATGGACCATTTTCTCATGTGCACTGATTTACCCAAGCTGACAATATGACTACAATATTTATTGTGCTGTTCCATCCAAGAGCTTGTCATTTAAAAACCTGTAAGTAGGCAAGCTGCTATAAAATGAGACTATCAGAGTTGGAGCTAACTTTCTGAACTAAGCAGAGTGCGCACAGCATATAATTTAAATAAATTTTCCCATAGGAGTGCAGAAAATTTATGGTATATTTCCTGGAATTTTTTTCAACCATTTAAAGTACCCATGTGGCTGAAGAAGAGCATAATTTGTGTAGGCTTTTAAAACAGCAGGTCATTAATTTTTTTTCCCCAGAGAGTGTCTGTATATAAATACTGTGCAAAGCATTGTTTTGTTTTTTTTTTTTTGTAGTTCTCAAGTCTTCAGAGTAAAAGGCACTGCCATATACATCAATGTATTTGTTGAAATAACTTCATAAGTATTATAATGCCATAACTAGATATAAAGAGTTTAGGCATAGTAAAATAAAAAGATTATTGTTGTGGTTCCTCTTAGATCAGAACCTCTAAATTGTGCTCTTAGAAGGTGAAGTGAACAATGACCTGAATTTGGTGACCCACAAGTAGATTCAGATGACTACTAATGATCTAAAGTTCTAATGTTTTTTAGGTCTTTTAAAGGCTCTTGCAATAGTTTTGCCTTTACATAGCTGAGATGAAAATCCAAAGATAAAATATTCTCAGTGGTATTTCATTATTATCCCTAACTTTCTTCAAAGATCATTTCTATACAAAGTAAAGACTGACGGGTTTGCATCTAAGCAAAAAGACATTTCTGAGGAATAGGTCTTACTAGTAGAACTCTCAGTCTAAAATGTTTCTCGAGTTGAAAAAAGGAAGGAAAAGTAATCACAGTACCTCATATTCTCTCATTTTCCTGTTTCCATTTAGTAGGGAAGATTTTTCAAGTAATTTATCTTTGCAGATGGACAGATCATTCCTGCCTCATGCTGCTGATGATGTGCTTTCTCATGTGAATATTTCTGCTTTCTCATCTGAATATTCTGCTTTTTTTCCATAGTGTTTCCTATTCTCTTTTTTGATCTCTGTTACTCTAATAGCAGCGTTACTCTAATAGCAGCATTCCTCAAAATGCTTGCAAAGTTTAAAAAAAGAGATGCTGTAGCAAAGTATTGGTATTTATTACCTTTCCTTCTTGGACTATTTGTCCCATTGCCTTTTGTACCTCCTGCAGATCTAATTTGTTTGCTGAAAAGGCAAACGGCATTTGGAAGCTTCAGCAATGTTGGAGTTTATATCAATATGTCTGTATGCAAATTGCATATGCACATTACACATGCATAAATATCCACCAAGTTCATTAGATCCGTATTTTCAGCTTTGACACTCTTCTGCAGCCTGTAGTCCTTCTAGATAGCTTCTTTGCACATTCTTTAAGGCTGCAAAGCGAGAACAGTTTTGCAATTTGACACCATTCAGAACACAACACTGATTCTGATACTGGTATTTCAAAGCACTTGCTATGACTAGTGTGTACAAAAATCAAATAATTGCCTCAATATAAACATACTGTAGCCTGACTGAATGATATACACATAAAGCTCTGTATAAAGATCCACAGGTCTGAGCACAGCTGAGTACTAAAACTTAATTTTCACTAAGTCCTGCCAAAACAACAGAGATATTTCCATTATTTTTTTCTTATTTTTCAACTTAGTACTATCAATGCTAAATGTTCAGTTTCTTAGAACATGCACTCATTCTCCAGTATCATATTTCCCCCCAGTCTCAGAGGCTATGATGTGTATTAGGTATAGTTACTTGCAAATGAGGTTCTGCAAGGAACCAGAACTCCTAGTGCAAACATGCTTGGAAAACTTTTGTCCTGTGATCTCAGTTAATGATAGCTCAGGCAGATTGAAAACACAGCTAAGGTGATGGTTTTATCAACAGCCTGATGGATTAAGAGATTTTTAAGGCGGATACCACTGGAGGATGTGAGAAGTCTCTTGTGTCCGCAGCTCCTCCCACATGGATGAGGGCTGTTGAGTCACTTTCCTTCATGGCTCTTCCGTATCACAGTACAACCAGCGAAAAATCCCTCACAAAGTCAGCACACATTTTTTCAATGCTTTTACTTTGTCTAAAGGTATATTAGCTTTATTTTTCTGAAAAACACCCTTCTCTTGTCTGACTCAAGCCCTTTTTTCCAAACAAGATGACTCTCTATATTAAGGTTTCTCAAAAAACTCATGAAGGCATTTTATTTTGTCTTTAGTAGAGAGAACTCCTGATAGGCTTCAACACAGTCTGACTGGTAAAAGTAGCACTGTCAAAATGTAGTCATAGACTGATTCCATTATTACATTTTTAGATAATTTCTACATGTCATAAAATTAATGGCTGCCTAGGCAAGAATCTAATATTTTTGGAGAATGGCTATAAATATATGTAAAGAAAAATTTTAGAAATTGAGAACACAGAGAGACACTTAATGTACACTAGTGAAAACTACCATAGGCAGATAGACACTAATCAGTTACCCTTCAGTTAAATTGAGAGAAACCTAATTAATAGTTATTTCATATCCTTAATTACTGAAAATCTGTTTTATGAACAGTGAAAATGATGGAGTAGAGTCATGAAATTGACATCTAAACTAAAAATGGCACACTATATTGTCTCTAATGAATATGAGAAAGACAGGAAAATAATTGGCAATGTTGACAATATTTTTAATAAAATTTTACTTTGGAAGGATAGATAATGCTAATTACCTGAGCATGCTAGTTCTTATACTTAAAGAGTATCATATTGATGATCCTACTGGAGACTTAGAGATCAGTATTTTCTAATCACTGACCAGTTAAAGCTTCTTGGTATTGTAGTGAATGAAATGGGGAAGAGGAAGACATCTACTTTTCTGAACATAAACTTCTATATTAACAATCTACAATACAGAATATAGAATACACATATCAATATAGAATACATGTATCAACAAAAGAATGCAAAAGAATATTGAAGGTCTTTTCCTCTTGTGCCAAAAAGTCTAAACCAGGAAGAAGGATCAGAAGAGACATATTGCTTGTTCTCTCACTTGCTAATTTTTTAGCTTTTTATTTATCAAAGAGGTTTCAAATCAATACAGATATTTTTTTAAAAAAAGTAATTTTTAATATATATTGATTCTACATGTTATGTAAGAATATCTTTTTGGAAGCGCTAATTTGGCTTTTACTCTTAGATGCCAGTGTATAAATTTAATCTCTTAATAGATAAAATTAAGTCTTAGATCACGATGTGATCTGCAATCTGTGTAACATCATGTCATGAGCTAGGGCTGGTTGCTACAGACAAATACTAGGATTTGCTCAGATAAATTCTTTATTTAATGTTCAGTTAGAAGGCAGTGCTAAAAACCAATTCTGTTATAGCACCTTATTTTAAAAAGGCTGAAAAAAGCTATCAACTATGAGGCAATACAACTAAATATAAGTAGGATTTGCTCTGTGCATGTTTTAAAGCCACAACGGACAAAGCTCACTCCTGATTTTCAATCTGCTCCACATTCCTTGTGTACTCATACTAACTTAATCAATGATGAGGATGTGTAAACAGTGAATAATGGGGCCCTTTAATCTAATCTCCCCAGCTGAGCACTGATGACAGAAGGGAAAACAGGAGGCTCATACTGCAGATAAACCAGAAGTCAGCATACTTCAGCCAATTTATACCAGGGAGAAATAACTTGTCTGCTGTAATTAAAAAACATAAATATCAAAATGGGCAAATGACAGTGAAAAATTTTGTGTATGGACAGAGAATGGAAAATTATTACTTATGTGGTTAGTATATTAATCACAGACACTACACAGTCTGTATAAGTTCACCTCTAATGTTTACCAAAAAATAGAAATGCAAATATCTATAAAGAAGACAACATAGACAAAAAAATTAATATCTATATGGATATGGAATATCTATATTAAATGATCCTACATGCTGAAGAATTTTTAAAGTTTCCTTCCTTCACTGTAAAATGTGTTGCCAGACTTTGGAACTGACTGGCCATGGAAGTGGTGGAGTCACCATCCCCAGAGGTGTACAAGAAAAACCTGTATGCAGTAAGTGCTATGGTCCAGTTGACAAGGTGATGATCTGTCAGGGCTTGGACTCAATGATCTTGGAGGTCTATTCTAACCTAAATGATTCTGTGAGTCTCTGCTTATATTTAGCAGGAAACAATGAGATCATAATTTGCAATCATATTAGAATTTACAAGTTCCTTTCTTTAAAAGATTCTTCACTACATAAAGCAGTAACATTTTGACTGACCAAGAGAGGAAAAATATTCCTCCTCCAGAGACTGATTCCATAATTTGAAAATAATTTTAAGACCACAGCACATTTCAGGTCATTAGGGAACACAGCAGGTCTCCAGTCCAATGCTCTCTTTATTGTGGTCACTGAGCATTTTATCCCACAGGAACTGAAAACCTTCCAAGGAGGGATTGGACCAACTGACCCACCATTATCTTTTTGTTTGCAGCCACTCTGCCCCTGCTCAGCTTAGTGCTGAACAGAGCATAGGACCTTCTCCCCAGAGCCTTCTCCAGTCCCATGAGCACCTCTGTGGGGGCTCTGCCTGCCTGGGAAGGCAGGCTGTGCAGTGCTCCTGCCCCAAGTGCAGGGGGGTCCCTCAGCTCCTTGCACTTGCCAGCCCTCGTCCCAGTGAAAGACAAATCCTATCCACACATATTGACCAAGCACAAGGATTTTGTATTTTTTTCTGACTGATTGAATGAGTTGCTACTGGTGCCCTAAATATTTAGCAATTTTTCATGATCTGTAATGCATTAAAAAAGCTGAAATTAATTATTTGGACATGAATTTAAAAAAAAATCTCCTAAAAAAAGGTTGTTTGGCAATCTGCTCTGACAGCTAGCAAGCATTACTGCCTTTTCCAGAAGAGCGACTTCTGATACATGTGGTACAACACAAGCAAGCAAAGCCTGGCAGTGTGATAAAGATAATGAGAAATTTGAAAAGAACAAATACACAATAAAATATAGGTACACAAAATGTTCCTGGGTGGGGAGGGACAGAAACTGCCAGTATTTCAATAAAGACGCCCTAGCACATTTTGAAAGGTGTGCTCATTGAGTAATCTATCCATCTGGAAACACAAGGTTTTCTTGAATTGATTCAAAGAATCAGGTAAATGGAGACACACAAAAAGAGATAGAAATAGGTATTGAAATAGACATTTCTGAAATTTGTCATACTTCAGGAATAACATTAAAAAATAAGGTAAATTTAGGGAGGGTGAAGCATATAACTATTTTATGCTCAAATTATGCAAGATAATACTTTTTCAATGAATTCCAATTTGTGATTCCTGAAAATTACCAGCTGAAAACTACAAATGACTACGAGCACTAGCATAAAATCTTTTCTCATTTGTTCTTTGCCACTTGCTTTTAGAGAAAACAAGGAGAACTAAAATACAATGAAGCATTACATGTAGAAAAATGAGTTTTCTTCATTAGGGGAAAACTGAGATTAAGTTTTAAACAGTGAAAATATTATTATGACAGTTGAATGATAAATAGAAAGTAACCAGCTGGTAAACCACTAAATTGTGATTTTATGAACTGTGAATTTGATCCACAGGCAGTTTAAATAAATAATCTTTGAAACCAAATACATGTTTCTTAATTCAAAAGCGCATAGAAACATTCTTTCTTCTTTTATTTATTCTATTCAACATACATCATATTTAGGAAGAAGTTCTTCACAGAAAGGATGGCTAGATATTGAAATGTGCTCCCTAAGGAGGTGCAGGAATCATTGTCCCTGGAGGTGTTTAAGGAAGTAGTGGATGTGGCACTGAGTCCCCCAGACTTACTGAGGTGATGGTGCTCAGTCATAATCTGGATTTGAGGTCTTTTCCAACCTAATTGATTCTGTGATTCTGTGAGATATTTCTCCCTTCTCATCTAAGATACATCCCAATCTGAAACAACAAGCACAGCAACATTTTCAGAATGGGAGACTAATATAAATATAAATATATAGGAAAATATAGTTTTGCAGGAGATAAACATGGCTGAAGGAGTACTGGCTCCTACTTTATAGACTTAATTTAGTTTTATAATGCTTATATTAGTAACTCACACATTCAATTAAAGTAATTTAAATGTTTAGAAATTATGGTGAAAACTTGGAGACCAAAAAAGAGACTTCAATAAAACTGATAGTACAGTAGATTTGAGATGGGGCAGAGCACTGTGAAATTATATTGTACCAATTTTGTATTCCAGCTTGTAGAAATTTATTATGCTATTAAATGTCATAATGTTTTCAATATAACTTTAATTAATATTTGAGTAGTACAGCTACCTTCAAGAAAAAAAACAATGCTTTTGAGTCTAGCAGCTACTGTGAACAGCAGACCAATACTTGATGATGGCCAGCAAGTCTACAGAGAAACATGTCAGATGGTAGTTAACTTTAAATGTAATTTCTGACATGGTCAAGGTACAGGGCTCTGCTGTGGCAATGGGCTTCCCTCACTCTTAAATTCATATCCACCTTCCTGTTCCTTTCTACACTACAGTTTCCTAGCCTCATTTTCTCAGTCCACCTTCTATGTATCTACTTGCTTTTTACATGTTCATCTGTGAAGAACACTAGGGAAAAAAATGTGATAAAGGTGAAAAATTCACTGCCACTGATTTATAATAGACACCTGCTATGAATAGTGTTTGATTTACTTGAGTCTTGAACTGGTCTCCCTTGTGAATATTGTTAGCCATTATTTTTGGGGTAAAAATTGACAAACTGAAGCTGCAACTCTTGTTCATTAGTACAATTGATCATGCTCTTCAAAATTTTAGGCAAATGAAGAATAGAAAATTCAGAATTTATAATAAAAAAGGCACACAGTACAACTGTTTTCACACAGTTCACAGTTCTGATTCAAACTTTTCTGCAATGGAATGCCTTTGAGGTGAAAGAAATCCAGATAAGGATTTATATGTCCAATAAGATAAGTAACCAGAATGGAAGTTAATGAACGAAAAAGTCTCTCTGATAATAAATCTGGAACTGACCACTGTCAGAGATGATATAAGACAAGTAAGTCCTGAATTACATGATATGGCTCATTACTTAAATCTCTTACTATTCTCTGAACTGCCATAAAGGAATAAGTACTCTTTCAGCAGGTTGTCATCTCAATTATTGCTGGACTGTTTATGGTCCTTGTAAAATGCTAGCAGGATCTGGAATGCCACAACAGTCTTAAGTTTGATTGATTCTTAATGACAACATAGAGAAACCAGAAATGGTGTTAAAAGTGTTGGAATAATAAAGATCTCTCAGATACATTGTAGAGGCCAGAAAATATCTCGCTTGGGATTACAAAACCAACTTGTAGTCATCATGCTACAACCTGCCCTGTTTGACTCCTGTTAAAAATGCTGATAGCTTGATAGCACACCTGGAAGCTGATGAAGCTGATAGTTGTCATATCAGGCTTTTTTCTCCTCAGTGTGCACCAGTGGCACACACTGGTGAAAAAGTCTGGGCATTTATCTGGGATATGGGAAACTCATTACCCACTTGTGCTATCCAGAGTGGGTATTGGATCCAATTTTACCAATCCTTTGCAGAGTTTCACAACCACACAGGCAGAAAATTATTTATGTTTTTCTGTTCTCTGGTTCACCAACTGGTTAATTTTATTTTCCAGTTCAACAGGTGATATTAAGCAAAGATGATCCAAAGACTGTTCCAAAATCAAGTGGACTCCTGAATTTGGACCCTAAACTATACTTCATTAGGCCTCAAGGAATGATCAAGGCAGGAGGATATTTTCCCCTCATTTTTAACTTTTTTTCTCTTCATGCTGTATATTTCAATTTTATCTTCCAGCAGATAGGTCCTTTAAGTTATATGAAACCATGGTCTCTGTTACAAAGGTATTTTGGTTTTTTACCTTGATGCTTCATGTACAATATTTTTGGGGAAGGAGAGTGCTGCTTCGTTTCTTTTTCCTTCACTGTTTTTAAATGTTTGGTTTTTTGATCTCCAAATGATAAGACAATGTCAGGTGAATTTTAAAGATGTTAGAAATAATCACAGTTTCATGCTAATTTATTTAATGCAAAATCTGTCTTCAGATCATAGAATAGCTGTGTTCGTTTCTGTTTTACCTAGCAGTCCAATGAAAAAGTAATTCATACAAATCATTTACTGTTTAAAACTTTTGAATAAAACATACTAACCTTGTCATACTATCTGACAGATAGAAATGTCATCATTGTTTGCCTTGGAAAAATAATCCATGTACTTTATGTATAATTCATCTGATATTTAAGAATGTTTAACAATATTGAATTTAGATACATTTCAATACTATGGGCATCAAACCACCTTTATCAATTTGCACCTCATCAATTTAAGTCTGTGTCTATATCACTCTAGCTCCATGTAAACCTATGAGGTTAGGAGGTTGGTTTTATTATAGCAGAGAGACACTGACATTACTCAAGTTGTACCATTCTGTATCCTCCTTGCGGCTTTCTTGCTACCACTCTGAACTTGAGAACCCACAACAAACCAAAGCTGTATATCCATCACAGTGACATTAGCTGCAGGGACACCTATCTAGAAGTTTTTGTCTCAGAGTCATGAGATTCTAAAAAGGGATTGAAACACCAGTATAGATAAGACTTAAATCCCCAGGCCAAATTAGGATTCCAATCCCCTCCTAAAACTCCCTGTACATCAAACTTGAAAAAAAAAAAAACACCAAACCAAATCTGAAAACAAAGTGTCTTGAGTTGCAGGGAGAGGGAAAGATGTTCTGTAGTGAAATTCATGTATGCACATAGATACATATGCACACAGATGCTTGCAGAGTCCTGCTGGCACAGGAAAACATGTTGGCCTAGTAGGTTTTAAGATATCATTTTTATGAAAAGTATGAACCCGGTACTCTCCATTTTGCATCAACCCAGACCCAACACTTAGGGGGCTCTGATATGGCAGGATCAGAATCAAAGTGTTGTGGATGGACATTTCTAAAGTAGAGGGATTTTTTTTCTTTGAGACACCCAGTTGCTGTTAAGTAAGGAGGCTGAAGGTTTTATGCTACAAGAATAGTTAATCATATATAGGTTCACTTTTTGCCAGTGCTTAACAAGTTTGCATGATGAATATAGCAACCCACAGGTATGCACAAGCATGGAGGATGGCCAGTGGATGGAATCTTTGTTGTGGTGAACAATTGTTGTTTCTAAAATCATTTTTCCCTGCATAGCTTTTGAACTTGACAAAAACTTTCAAGCTCATGATGTTTCTATTTTCCTGATGCCAAAACCAAAGTAGCGAAAGAACACAAATCGGCAAGGGAGCACTGCCCAGTGTCTTCAGAGATTTTTATAGACATCTTCTGGATGGGGAAAATGTAGTCCAAATGAACATATTAAAAGTGTTGTACCTCCAGATACAAGTCTTTTAAACAACAGGGACCTGGCTTATGAATTAAGTTCTTAACTCCTACCACCAAACTTTTCAAAGACGAATGAATTAATGTTGCATTTTACTAAAGTGCATTTTACTTCAATGTAAAAGAAAGAAAGAAACTTAAAAAAAACCCCTAAAACACAAAGCTTTATTGTTTGGGGGTTATATTTTCCCCACTCACACACAAAAAGATTACTGGTTCTTTCTGTGAAGCTTTACTTAGGTTTGACACTAATTTCATCTAGGAGTAGCTCTGCATCAGAAAATTTCAGTAGTTCTTCATGTTTCCCAGCATCAGTAGCCCACTTTCTGAAACACTTTTCCTCAGTCTTATTGTTATATATATGCAAGTGCCAGCAGATGAGCAGAAATGGATGTTTACAAGTATAGATGAAGAAACAATATCTATATTTACTACTACCATGAAAGGAAAACAAAGAAGCAAATAAAAATATTAAAACCCCACTTTTTTTATGAAACTTTATGAAACTCGTTAAGCAAGTGTTGCAACACATCTGACAGAGTGACAAAGAGGGGGAGAGAACAGCAAGGAGTATTGTTATATGCCTCTTCCCTGCACATTTGTTTCAATCTTCCGTCCAGAACTGAATTTGAAACACAGATATGGGCTGTTGGAAGATTTCTTATACTTCTATTTTGACATACCTAAGAATATCAAATAGTTAGAAGAGCAATTATAATTGGAAATCAAGGTCTTTGATGTATCAAGGACCCCAGAATTCATGTATTCCTTAACACAAACTGGACAACAAAATAATCCATCTTGTTTCTGAAATCTTAAATATACAAAGATCAGCAAGATTTCACTTTTCTCTTCGTCTTTCAAAAAATTTGTTTTGATTTGTAGCCAGGATACATGGAGGCTGCCAGCCATCCTAATACCTCTGAATTATGGAGCTGGTGTTTGCTGATCTGGGAAAACTCAAAACTGGAAGGTGAAGGTGAAGGAGAGAGATTGTTTCTGAATATAAATTTAGATGTGACAGCAAGTCTGTGTGGGTCATCTGCAAACATATAAACAGAGATGGAAAATGACTCTACATTTCCCACAGAATTTGATCTTGAGTGATCTTGGATTTCCACCACACCCTCGGCTTTTAAAATTTTTAAGTAAAGACTCTACATAGTAAGTCCAGAACAAAAATGAATTATTCAAGTTGAAATCAGCTTACCTGTCTGACCACAAGCATATTAAATAATGTAACTCTGAGCTGAGTGAACCATTATACTTTCTCACTTAGCAGTCACATCCAAGTTGAAAGATAAAAAATAGTCAAAAATGCAGCAAACTCCATGACAACAAATGGTTGTCTTTATTGTATAACAAAGAACTAAGATTCAGAAAACTAAATCAGACAGTTATATTATTTTTTTACATTAATTTCTCTGTCTTTCCTATCATAAATTACCTCACATGCTGGACTGCTTTATTTTTTTCAGTGGTAACACATTTTTCCACAGTAGATCAATAGCAGATAAAGCAGGTCAGCTCAATAAAAAATGCCAAAACCATTGTCAGCATTTCTATTCAGAAGAGATGTTTAGGATGGGATAGTTTTCCTTCATAAAGAGATCATGCCATGGTTCTCTTTCAGGAGAAATCTCAGACATTCAACATCTTTCCTTTAGCAATTCAGTAGGGAAAACAAACAATATGAGTTACAATATATTAATAAATTTTGATTGGAACCTCAAAATGTAATTATTATTCCTTGAAACTAGAATGACATTTTTACATTAGTTGCAAGTATTTTACCTTCAAAAATAAAAGATTAAAAAGATGGAATTTTTAAAAATTAATTTTAATTGTTTAGGTATTAAGTTCCTCCTAATAATATACTGTAATCACTACATCCATGAAAATTAACTCTGCCTCTATGGAAGCATCACGTAAAACTTTTACTTATAGAAACTTAGCCTCTATAATACTAATAACAAAAGCACCAATGGGTGTCTGAATCAAATTTAATAATTGGACAATATTAACTCAAATGCAATTGAGTTTTCACTATGAGTTTTATGAAAGGCTATAAAGCAGAACCTAGTATTTCAGTTCATTTCTTGAAATTTTTATCAAAACTTCTTCTGGGACTGGCAGAAACAAATCTGAAAACGGAAGACATTGTCTAAGTATAGCCTATAGTTAGCAATATATACCCACATGGCGCAAGGAATAATTAAAACCTTAATGTCCTCAGAAAATAATGCTGACTTATATAAAAGAAAATAACCTTCTTCTAGTGATTATTACTCATAACACTTCACCTTTACCGTCTGCACCAGTACAGAACAGATCTATGTTTATCCAGGTAGGAATGTAATTTCTGAGTCATGGGAGTAAGAAACACTATGACACTGGTCCTTTTGTTTGGTTTTTTTGGGGATTTTTTGACTTCTTTGTCTCATCCACATTGCTCAGCAGTTTGCTTGGATAAAAGCACAAACAAACTGGTAAGAATTCCATACAAGAAATTAATGACAAAGAGAAACCAGGAGAGAATAATTATGTTTCTGCATTCACCTTTTCAGACAGAACTCAGTGACCCCAAAATTCTCTAGTCTGTCCACGTGAATATGAGCAATTAATCTCAGGAAACCACCTTATTTTCTCTTTCTCCTGCAGAGAAAGAAATTTGTATAGAAAATCGCTGCCTTAGACATAATTGAAAAAGAGAAAATGGACCTGAAATATTAAAAACCTGTCACAAAGAACAATTTCAGAAATGAGCGCTAAGTCCCGAGTCTGATCCTGAGCTGGTGGGCTCGCAGCTAAGGCCATGCTTGGTGTCACAAGCATCCTAGAAAATCAAAAAAATGCTACTGTACAAAACATGGCTGACTGTTGACATGTACACTTTCTTTAAAAATACAGACATTTTTACTGTGACGCAATTCCATTTTTATTACTCACGTAAATATTAATTTCTTTTTCTCCAAGGGTTGTCTAGGTTTTGAGCCTATTACCCAAATATCTATATTTGGACATTCTTGGCAAGATTTAGCTTTTCATCTCAAGGCATTATCAAAATATTAAATCTAGTTTCTCAGTATGGGAGGGGAACAGGTCAGGGAGAACTATTGCCCTTTACTCAGTAAAAGGATAACTCAAAATTCCTCACTGAAGTTGTGTGATTCTCAGTCAGATTAATTTTTAATTCTTTAATATTGTAAAGGGCAAATCTTTAAAGTATTTTTTACATCTTCTACAATGTATAAAATTTAAAAAATGCCATGATCATCAATCAAACAGCCATAATTACTCAAGGGTATGACTTCTGCTCTTGGTTCAAATTCAAATAGCTCAGTGCTGAGTAAGTAATGGTTCTATAAAGAATGGCTGATATGTACTCTTTCAGTATCTCTTTAAAATAGCAATAGTCATGATAAATTTCTTTCAAAAGGAGCCATATAATTCAGATTTTAAAAGCATATATTTATGCAATATATACTTTACACACCCCCAAATACAACAAAAAAACAAATGCACAGACATGTCTTACATCTTTTGAACATATGTAACATATGTTTTTAATAAATGTCATTAACAAGAGTCAATGAAGTTATTTCACATCAATATAAATATAACTACAGACGGAGTTTGGTCATGGGGTTTTAAAATGTGGAATTGTTTCTGATTAATTTCTTCATATCACCTCTAAAAAAAATACACAGCACACACAGAAGAGTGAGGGGCAATCTATTTTCAGAACAGCAGTGGCTGACTCTATGGGGAACAAATACTTTATCCGGGTTTTGCAAGGGACCTCCTCAGAGCACTATGAAGGTACAAATTATTCTGTCAGAGAACACTGTTTCCTTTCCGGCCTTCCATGGAAGTTCTTTCCTATTGTTTGCTAAGTGTTGCAGTCCAGTTCAAATTTTAGTGTTTCTGACTCTTGTTACCTGTCATGTTGCTAGCCACCCTGTCCCAGACAACTATAGATTTTCCCAGCTAAATTTGGTTACAGTATCTAATTTAAAAATACGTGCAGGGAAAGAAATGTCATTTACAGAGGGTACTGCTTTGTCTCCTTCATAAAGAAGCACTAATAATTACACACACATACACAAACACACACACTCCAACAACCGGTCATCCTTCAACTGTTCTACAGGAAATTCACCATTAACAAGTACACAAACGTAATTAAAGATCTGCATTCTTTCAGTCATAAGGAAAAATCAGAAGTTCTCTTGTCACTCCATTGAGGACTTACTGCAGAATTTCTAAATCCTCCATGCTCTGTTAGTGGTATGTTTTAAAGTTCAAAGAACTCAAGAAAATTAACAGCCTGACATAAATAACCAAAATATCAAATCAGGAAGTTATTTAGTAGAATGTTAAATAGGCTTAAAATTATTTCTTACATCTCTCTACAATGATTACACAGTGGCCCTTCACCTGCCACTTTTACAAACTGATAAAACACATTCTACTCAGCAAAGTTTATCTACAAAATTTATTAAATATCAACTTGATCAGTATTTTGAAGACTGATATGTTAAAGCTCTATGATTTCATCCTTAAAATAATTTACTATTTGATTTCCTTTATAATTTATGACACTCTTTTCATAACACTTAATTATAAACATCTGTGTAGAAAACTGTATTAGATTAGCCTTTTGTAAGCATGTTAGCTGACATGGGGACCCAGAATTTTTAAACAAAGTTGCACCAGAACTTTTAAGCTGTAGACAGAAAGGAAAGTCCCAGGGGGAGTTTAATTCTTCAGATGGTTTCAGAAAATAAAATATTGAGATATTTGTAAATAAATATTTTTTTCCTAAACCAAATTACACAGTCTATTTTAAAAATAACAGTTTTATTCTTTAATGATTAAGGGTTTTTTTTTTATTTTTAAAAGACTCTGGTCTTTTGGTCTACACACAGGCAAATAAATTGACTCTCTAACAATACTTTTAATGGATTGGAAAGGGTGCTCATTTGGACATTTATGAAATAAAATCAATTTTTTGGTTTAGACCAAAAATAATTGGAACTTAGCTTAGACCAAAAAAAAAAGTGTTCTCTCACTGGCTTTATGTATGTAATCAGTGCTTAATTCAGAGATCAAAATGTCAAATAGTTAGTAGAAAAAGTAAGTGTCTTATCTCAAGGTGTTCTGAGGAGCTGCCTTCAGAGAACTCTGCAAAATGTGTGTACCTCGTACTTGGCATAAATTACTACATTTGACTGAACATGGAGAATTAACTTTCTGTTTGGTTGTTGATTGTATTGCATACTGAGGGGATTTGTATCCCTGCATCTTACTTGTAAGTCTTTCTGTAAGAGGCATCTTAATCATGCTTTTAGTTAGTGTTAGAAACTTTTGATCCTCACATAGAGGATACACTGATGCATTAGGTCAGTATTGGAAATCAGGAATCTTAGTGGGTTTTTTTTAATTGTGTATTTTTATAAAATACATTACTGAGGGAGAAATAGACTGAAATTAATAGAAAAACCACAAAAATTTAATTCATTTAAGAATATGATGAAAAGATGTGAAGGAAGTTTAGAGTCAGTAGCTACAGTTCTAATAGAAATTATCTTTTTTGCATTATAAGAGTTGTAACAAGAAAGGAGAAACTTACACATCCAATCTGATGGACTTTGTTTCACTTCAGTCCAGCTAAGCTAGCCATAAAGCTTGAGAACTTGAGTTTCAGGAAATTTTTTCAGTGCATCCTGAATTACTCATCTTGCTTCTCTAAAATTTGTGGGAAGAGGGAACTGGGGAAGCCTTATAGAGAGAAAAATCCTAAACTTAAAAATAAAAATGTCCTTAATTTTAAGTATAGAGACATCTCTAAACAAAAAGTAATTAGGGGGATACAAGCTAGATTAAACCTAAACAAATTAAATACTAAATAATGCTTGATTTTTGTCAAAATCCTTGGAAATAGCACACCTAAGTGTGCCACCCTTCCCTACATTGATGGTAGGCATATTTTCTGAAAGATATATTCATATCCTGATACCTCCCTTCTGTGACCAATAGCTGAATGACAAATCCTGAGGTTCTTTTGTCCTCTGTAGTTTTTTAGACTGAAATTAGACCTGTTGTTTGTCGTAAACACCTTAAATCATTCATTCCAATCTATTCCTTACTTTTTCCCCCAATTCAGCGCTTATAAAAAGCAAGGAAATTGTCTTTTATTTTTCGTTAATAACAATATAAAGCTATTAATATATTCAGTTCTCAATCCATATTTCTTCACAAGGCTGAGATTTCCTTGGATGACATTTTTAAAAATTTCCATTTATAAAACTTTCCTGCATGTTCTTTTCTATTAAAAAGCCATCAAAGCACATAAAAACCAATACAGTACCAGCATTTTGTTTTCTGCAAAATAATACTTACATGTAAAATGATTCCTTATCTGCTGAAATTTGTTTATTATATAATGTGCACAGAAAAAAAAGGCACTCCTACTGCATAAAAGCAGCATTAACAGGAAAAAAAAAAAGACCTTGAATTAGGTGTTAAATTAACTTGAGATTCTTCTTGTCTCAAATACATCATTGATGAAAAATAAAATTATGTTATTGTCACAGAGGAATAATGCAGAGAGCTTGCTTTGTTTAAAAACTCTATTTAATTTACCAACTTGTGACTTAATATCATGCAGTTTGGTACTGAATCTTAACTCAAAATCTGCAGCATTCTTCAAATTCTTCTACTACCAGGTACCCTTCAAAAGTTATGCCTATTATTGACAGACTACTTGAAGGCTGAACAGAAATACCAATATGCAAAAAACATATAAGAAAAAATCCTCACTCATGAGCTCCAACTTTGATGTTTGACTGCTTATACCAATAGCCTTCTTCCCTGAAATCAGAAACTGGTCCTGTGACAAAAATAATTGCTCTCCTCAAAATAAAACATGATGAAGTATTTCATTCCTTCCCAAAATGCCTTCTCAATTTCTACTGTACTTTAAAATGTCCACTGAAAAGGATTCAGGTACAAGTAAAAAATGAACAAACAAACAAATAAATAAATAAACACTCTCTCTCTCTCTCTCTCTCTCTCTCTCTCTCTCTGCTTCAGGTCATAGTAGTCAAAGATCAGGAAATGGTTCACTATACATTGTTTCTTCTCAAAGGAGACCAGCTCTTAGGACAAATAGCAATAATTTAAATATACACTTAAGTCTGTAAAGGTTTTGAATCTGCAGTAAATCTGAACTTTCTTGATGTCTAAGTTTCTATGCTTTCCAGGGATAACGGAAAAATCATATAGAAGTGAGCAAAACTTGAGTACAAATATTCCAAGTTTTTTTCTCTGTACAATGTGTATCAAGATGTAAAAACATCCATTTAAAAACATGTACTTATATTGAGCTCTGAAACTTTATTCCTCAAAAATTTTATCCTAATTAAAAACCTTCATAATTACATATATGAACAAAATATTCCTGTATAACACAGTCAACTCCCATCGTAAGTTTTTCTACTGAAGAAAACCTTTATTTATTTGTGAAAAAAAAATCAGAAACATGAAAAACAGACTTTGCAGATAGATCAGTTTCTCAAGGGCTCATTATAGTCCTAGGTACTTCCTGAAAATAGATTAACGACAGAAAAAGCAGCTGATTTTGCTTGGTCAATGTAATATATATGCAGAATTGTCTGAGGAATATAGTGAGAGTGAAGTGGCATTTTAAAAGCTCACAGACGTTATGTAGAAGATTTGTGAACATAATGCACTTATTTGGGTTTTTTTTTTCATCCCAGGGAGCTCTTTTTTTTTAACTTTTGTCTACATATACTTCTCATCTTACCAGCTAATTTTCAGTGCCCTACAAAAATAAACTGTTCAACCCATTTAAAATATACAAATATCATAAACCATAAGGAAAAAAAAAGCCAACACTCTTGAATCTACTGTTTAGTGACATGCAGTATTACAGTAGATAATATGAACAAGCACCAAAGCAAACACAAAAACTGACCCATTTGTTGTTGACTTCTGCTAAGAGATTACCACCTTGCATCCTTTTTGACTCTCTGTCTTGTCCCTATGCCTTACATACATGTTTACCACTACTTAAAATTTTCTAATTCATCCTCTGACTTGGCCTTTTGAGTGATTCTGATTTAGTTCAAAGGATTTCATTTTAGTCCAATGAGTGCTCTACACAGTCAGGTGAAAGGACAAAGAGGTGACCAACAAAATAATAAAAACAAGGTTGGCAATTTTGAGCAGCTGAGAATGATGACCTCTGAATCCAGACTCTACTCAGTAAAAGATTCATTGGAAACTGAATAATATACAGAGATGTCACATTTGCTTAAGGTCCTCAACACACCTTTCAAAAGTAGGTTCCTTTTGTTTCCACAAAAATAAACAAACAAGGTAACTTTTTAGGACTGCTTGTCACAAAAATTCCACTCTGCAAAAATGAAGCTCAGAATTTAATTGATATTATTGCCTTTCAGGGATTTTAAGATTAGAATTTTAGCCACAGTGAAGTTAACCTTTTCATAAAATTCTGATTTACCACTGCAGTGAAATCTTCATGGTTAACAAGACCATAAACCTTCCATGTCTAAGAATTTATCCGCAGCCTATGGCTTCGTCAGTATTCCACACAGGAGTCTACTTCTTACCCATCAAGATTAATGTGACTGAGAGAAGATTTATAAGACAGCACAAAAACGATGCAAAAGCCCACTCTTTTTTTTTTAAATTTTTTTTATCTGCATAAAGTTGATTAAAGGGACCAAAAAAAGAAAAAAAAAGAAAAAAAAATCACCCAAAACATGAATTTAGAATCTCAAATGTAAGCAATAAAATTTTTTAAGTTCTCAGTGAAAAAATTACTATTGCACTGAAACAATAAAATCCATGCTTGTAGCAAACTTTAATTTTGCATTAGAAGTTCGGGGTTTTTTAGGATAAACTCACTTCTAAAAGCTACGCAAAACTGTTATACATGGCACTCCAAGCATGGATATGTAACTTTCCACATACAAATACATATTTTGTATGTGCTAATATTGTGTTTAGTGTTAGTAATTGGAAACTGTTTAGAAAAATCATACAGGCCACCAAGTGCAATTTGTGGTATACGTTCCTTAGCGTTGGACATTTAGAAGATAGAAAATTAGATGCATGAACAATCATGCATCTAATGATGCATGGTTTACTGGTCCTAACTCCAGAAATTTTTTTTGAATTCTTAAATAAGATATGTTGTAGGGCTAATCTAGTTAATTTTCTAGTTAGAGAAATGAGGTAATGTTCAAAATCAACATAATCAGGCTCAATCTTGTTAGATTAGTTTTTAGCTACTATATATCTCTATCTATTAATGCTAATCTGGTACCTGAAAGTGAAAGAGTTTACAAAAATTCAAAATGTCACCATGGCATTATATCTATCCCACTCCGGTGATGGTGTTGTTTTGAGCCTAATTTGAATCTGGAAAATAATATTACAAAAAGAGTTTCTCAATCGTATGCCAGACCTGATACCTCACAATCAAGGTACTGAAAACCACAAAAGTTATAACAGTAGAAATTCACATTTAACTGATAAGCTTTTTGCAAATAATATTTCTATGAAAGCCAGCTGAATCACCAAAGCACAATCACTGTAATTCTAAGATGTCTGCTAGGCTCAGCAGTTTTATTACACAGATCAATTCTGCATTACCTCCTTCTGGCTGTGAGTGCCTGCAAGTGCTCATAGAGGGAGGTCATAAAACATTTATAGGTCTAAGAATGTAAATTGCGGGAAAGAGTGAATCCTTGATCTGTGGACAGACATTTGAAAGAGTTTTTTTCTGAGAAGTCTGGGGTAATCATTTGCCCCATTCCACATGGTATAAAATTTCATTTTAATTTTCTTTACGGTGTTTATCTTTTATTAGTGTTTGGAATGTTAAAATGTAACTTTAAATTATAATTTATTGTAAACTACATACACTGAAAATAATATGCAAAAATCTGCTTACTAATAATGTCTCATGTAGCATAAAAGGTGGAAAGATAGACAAGGTTTCAGTTCTTCTCTACGTGATAAAGCCAACAGTCAATTAAAGAAGAAAATATAGACTGACAAAATAGTGTGTAGTAGAACTCTGCAACACAAGGATTGGTGTATTTCAGATTAAATAGGAACAAAAAAATTATTTCAGTTTTATGTCACGTTGCAAAGTTCATATTGAGTGCTAAAAATGCCTAGCTTCTCTCTCAACATTTTGTCATTACAATAAGAAATATCTTTTGTTGAACATGCTATAGTCATTGATCTCCTAATTAAATAGTCCATTTGAGGCCTTTGACCTCATAGCATGAACACTCAATCCTTTCTGGAAGTCTACAGTATAAAAATAGAACAAAGATTTCAAGTCCTGAAACATACAGTAATTCAGTAATAAGAAACCCACAGAATTCTCAGACTCTTTTGTGTATGGACATCATATGTGAATTGTGGAATGGTTTACTAAATAAAATAAAAGGGATAAACTTGGCCAGATAGAGAGGATGATTTGTCCTGGCAATCATTAATAATGGGTGTCACAATTTGTCACAAATCAGCGCTGAAATTATTCTATTAAGGAATGAGAAACAAAGAGAAAATAAACCATGAAATAATTATACAAATCCTGTGTCTAACCATAATGACCCAGTAGGTTGCAGGTACTGTCCACAATACACAATTCTGTTGGAAGAAACTATGAAATAAGGAAGGTAAAAAAGTCAATAGTGCTGAAAAATTAAATCAGGAGAACATCAAATGCAATATACATCTCTATTCATGGCAGAGGACTGATACACATACATATGAGAAAACTGTCCTACTGAACCCATGCTTAGACCTCCTCTCCCACAAATGTTAAAAAGCTAAGCTATTATTTCAGAAACTAGAAAGTGCTAGTTTTTAATCTGATTATAATCAAATGACTAAGCAGCAGGCAGGTATTCTATGCATGTATACATGTTTTAAGGCATATATGTATATTTTTAGATATATATACATGGAGATGTTTTTTAGAAGGCTTTGGTGTTACAGAATCACACAGAAATTGAACTTAGAAGGGACCTTTTGAGATCTTTTTGTACAACTTATGTACCTCTTTTCACACACATAGTTGGAACTTAATTTCTTTCTTCATCAATACCTAAACTTTTCTTTTCAATCCAACCCATGCAAAGCAAACAGTACATTCCTATAATCAAATGCACAGAAAAAGAATCAGCAATTTGCTGAGTTCAGTTGGAGAGACATTTATTATGCTCTGAAAGTCTCATCTGAGTGTCAGTGAATTTCATATGCTGATTTTATAATATTTACCTCTTATATATTTCTAGGTTGAAATGACATTTATATGTCTTGTCTTTCTATGATACAGAAAATTGAAATCTAATATCTGAAACATCTAACTTTTTTTTCCCACAACTTACCAATAAAATTCAGGACCTTTAACTACAGCTTGAGTTTGGCCTTAGAAGTTAAAAATGAAACCTTGAATATCTATGCAGGGCAGGTACTGAAAATATATGCAAATATAAAAATGTAGGAGACAGAACAGTTTCTCTACCTATCAATACCAGGGATTTTTGTTTTCTTTCAAATTTGGAAGTCTTACTTGCACAATGGGGATAAAAGCTACTTGACAGGGTGCTCAAGAACAGCTTCCATTTTTTTGATCTCTGGTGATGCAAGTAAGAGTTACACACCTTTCTTCCTTTGTCACCTCCAGCCTTCTTCATGAGTTACCATCTCCAGCTCAGCTCCTTACCTCTCATTCCAATCTGCTTCTCTCTTTTGCTCAATGCTACATTGTACTTATAGTCTTTCTTTGCTGCCAAACTTTTCATTTCAGTACCTGGTCTTGCTAAGCTCTTTCCAAGAACTCATCAGTTATTTGCCTTTCTGGAGTCTGTTACCTCCTATGGCAGTAAAACAAACACAAAACAAAAGCAAAAGTTTTCCTCAACCCTTTTCAATTCCAAGATTAAATATTTACAGAACAACCCATCTTTCAGATCATAAAAGTAAATGCTACATTCTCAAATTAAAATCTTCATGAGTCACATGGAAACTGTGGATTTGTTTTTTTTGGGTCGGTTGGTTGGTTGGGTGGTCTGAGACAAGCACATCATCTAAACTAAATATCCACAAAATTAAATATCCACAAAGCTTAAAATGGGTAGTTCAGAAGTTAAGTCTGCTATTTGAGGCAATGTGGTTTTCTGAACCTCCTTAACAATATTGGGTGATATATGATAGATCATTATTTTCGGCAAGAAGAGAGATACACTCAACAAAAGCTTAGGAGTTTTAGGAGTTGACTTTTAGAACTTTTTAAAGTTAATTTTCTTTTTTTCCTGATGAGGTCAGAAAGGTAGGGGTGGGGAAATAATGCAATATTTTTGCAGAAAAATCTGGAGCAAATAAATGAATGCAATTTTCACACTTCTACATGCTGATCTTGAACACCAGATTCTACATCAAAAAATGCATATATTCCTTTAGTATTAGTTATAGTACTGTCTGCAAGTGCTGATTTTTGTCCATCAAAGCACGTCATTCAGATTCTGTACTCACGTTTGTCTTTTGAAGCTACAGTTAATGTCAAGCAACAAGTTAATGCCAAGCATTCAAGATTATAATTTATTTCTATAACAAACACCAAGGGATTGTTCCACATCTGAGTGCATCCCCCACTTCTCTTCACTGAGAAGTGTAGGCAGGGTTTTTTGGTCCCTCCAGATTATTTCCACACTATGTCAAATATTAGACTGCAGAAGCAAGGCAATGTCTGCTTATAACTAACAGAACATCATATTTCAGTGCTTTGAGATGAATCATGAAGTTCCTGTAACTGTGAGAACCAGGGTAGAATATTTCAGAAAAGCTGTAAGAAGTCCAGAGGTGACAATTTTAGTTCCAGACAGTTTTGTTCCAATTAATGATAATTCATAACACTATTTTTAGGACTACTTTGGTCAAGGCAAGTCTTATGCTAGTATTTCTTAATTCTTGGTGCCAGTTATGGTACTCCAGCAAAGATGGAGTATTCTATATTTGTAGCCTTTGACACAGGGAGCATTTTACATAGGACTAAAGTAGAAAAAATATCCACAGGTCTAGGAACAGAAGTCAATTTTTGAAAATTTTAATTTCTGAGATGCACTTTCTGAGAACCGTGGTAACTTCACAGGTATTGTCTGTTTATTGATCTTACTTATACAGGCATATTAGCATTAACTCTGTTGTAATTCACACAAGAAAGATGTGTCATGTTACCATGGAATTTCATATGATAACATACAAATAACATTTGGCTCTGAATTACAAGTGCATGCCCACAGTCTTTGGTAATTCAGTGGGGAAAGAAAGTAGAAAGGATGAGTGATGCCTCATGAAGCTACTGTTTCAATAATTGGAACAAGCTGATAGGAAGAGTATTTTGATAGGAGAGGAGACATAAAAATGTGGTGGAGAAACAGGAGTATCTTCCCACAGAATTCAATCTTTTATCTTTGCTAAGCAAAGCTGAGTTAACCCAGTCTTGCTCCCTTTAGAAATTACCAGAGAACCTCAAATCAAATATGATATTTTCTGGGGAGAAGGAAAAGACATTGAAGAAATATTTTACAAACAGCGGCAATGAATTGGTAAATAAGTTGAAACCTGAATGAGGTTTCATTTTCATTGTTTACATTGAATTTTAATTTGCTCATAGTTAGTGCAGAATGAACATATAATTCCACAGGATTTTTATGAACACCATATTACGTTTTTCCCTTCCTTTTTTTATTCATGTTTTAATTTTAATATTTCTGAAAAACTATCACCTGATATGAGTTTAACTCCATTTTGCCTCGTAGGTTCATGTTCATTGTATAGAAGGATTTCTGTTAGTTCTCATCCTTTTGTTTTGTTGTTTGTTTTGGGTTTTTTTTAAAAAAATGCATGTTAATAATGCAATATCAAACACCTGGTTTTGGCAAATCTACAAATCAAACAAATTGGAAAAGCAATTTTTTGCCTTTTCTTTAACTACCCACAAGTAAATGAGATCTCTGTCTTCTATTAAGTCTGACATTTCCTAATTTTGTATTGTGCTCTTTTTGGTATGGTAATCTTTCCTTATGCCTCATGTGTGCATTTTTGTAATTCTCTGGCTGAGTCTTTGTCTTTTCCAGTATTTTGTGACATAAAATGTTAGCTTATAGATGAAAATACCATGAGATACCATAGAGACAACAACAATAAATGTTACTTCTTAGACAGATAATAAGAAAACTCCAAACTCTAATTTGTGTTTCATTTAAATGTATTCCCTGGAGGGTAAACAAGATAATTATAAATTCTCTTCTTGTAGGCTCTTTCACAGCTTTCTATCTCCAAATTTCTTGCTCACTCTTCTGAACCAGGGAATGCATGAACTGAGCAGTAAAATCATATGTTCCGTGGACTTCTCTAACATGGCTTCCCTATTTCTAAGTAAAATAAAAGTATCCTTAACATTCTATAAACAAGATATTTAGACATACGTGCTATACTAATATTCTTTCTGAGGCAATGACACTGATAACAGGGGTACTCTCATACCTAAGTAATAACTGTTAGGGTGAAAGGATGGCCATATGTCTTGCAAGTAATTCTGACTCTGTAGCCTGTATCTACTATTTTCCTGTGCTTCAAGGATAGGAGGAATTAGCTTCCCTAGTAATTCACTGCAGTTTCATCCAGAAACAGCACTGAATTGATGACAGTTATACAATTCTTGAGTTATTTATTCTGTGGAGGATGCACACTGCACTACAGCCAACAAGCATAAAGGTATCCATGTCAGCCAGAAAATAAACTAATTCTCTCAAGTTCAGGTTGTGCAGGCATGGAAACTTTAAACACAAAAGGTGAGAAGAGCAGGATCTAGTCCTCAATGATTATAACTAGTGACTGCAACAGTGCTTTAGCAAAGAGAAAAGGACAAAAACCAATTTAGCATATAAAGGGATAAAACCCACTCAGTGTATAGCAATGATTTTCTCACTTAGACTTGTATATACAGTTTGGTATCCCTTGCAAGCATGCCACTTTTTCACACTTAATGGATTCCACTCTGCCTTTCTCACATTTCATAGCAGGTCTTGTCAGTAGTCCAAGCAAAGAAGAAACCCAAGGCACATCTGACACTGGACACCTGGGGTGATGTTACTTGGGATTCATTAAATATTATACTGGAGAAGATCTTCTTACCCTTTAAAAAGGTTATATACATCTGATGACAGCTTCAACATCTTGTTCTGTAATTCACCATAAAAGAAATAGGCTGATTTCTTTAGTCTTTCCAACCTTATTTCTAGGAACTTGAGCTACAGTGATAGTATCTTCTATCATTTTTATGATTTAGTGTAACTGTACATGAAAAGTTTATGCATCTTAAGGCAATTTTATACCAATTATCAAATACCTTTACATTGTGCTACACGAAAATATATTAAAAAGTTATTAATAAACATATAAAAATAGAGAAAAGTTAGCAAAGTAAGTGAACCATCCTGTGTTTTGTATACATGAAAAAATCTCATGTCATCTATTTAAGTAAATGAAGCATTTCACTAGATAAGCTGGAGGATGATACCTGGATACATGTTAATTTTGTGTGACTACTATGTGATGTACATATTTCCTATGTGAAAGAGTGTTAATTTAGTAATTTTGTTTTTGGTTAAAGACTTCTTGTTTTACTTTGTAATTACGTTTCTTTTTCTTTTTTGTTTTTCTTCTTGTTTTGGTTGGGTTTTATATTTTTGATGATTTTGAAGGTTAACATATTTAATATGGTTTGGAATTTATGATATGTTAGCTTAATTGTGATTGTTTACAGTGAGAATGTCTTTTTTTAAATTCATGAGAAATTTTTTTCACTCACATGCTAGTGACGCCAAAGTATTGTGACCCACGCGTTTGTGCAAGGTGTCGTTACTATTCAATCTCCCTCCCCAGGTAATACCATCCAGTCTTATTCAAAGTCAGTCTGTGTGAGAAAAAGTTGTTTCATATTAAAAAATCTGAGTTTTTCAGTGAGAGTGCTAAATTTTGAGCAGGGACTAGAAGACGCAGCTCTACTTTGAAATATTATTTATTTTTCAGAAAGGGAAAATGGATGCTTCTTTTAATATTTGTTAATGCAAAGATACAAAACTTCCTTTCTCCTTTGGTATGCGTGGTAGCTTCAGACACAGATTTAGAATAAAGAAAGGTGTCAGTCTTATTCTCTGTGTATCTTATTAGACATAGGCAGATTGAAAGAAAGAGAACAGCTCAATTTGAATAAAAAGCAAAGAAAGAAGTCTGCTCTGGAAAGACTAAAAAAATTACTAGGAATCTAGGAACTCCAGGGAGAAAGGCTGTCAAAAGAAATGGATGACACCTGACAACAGTGGGGAAAAAAACAACCCAGGCCTGAGTGGGTGAAGCTAGAAGGAAAGGAAGCAGGGAAAAGATTTCACCAAGCTGTCTATACAAGTTTTGGTACCACACCGACTCTGGCTAGTACCCCTTTACTTACATAATTCCTTACAGAAGCAAAAAAAATACAGAGGAAGCAGACTGAAATAAGATACATATTCCTCTTTCATCCACTCTATGCTACAAACAACCTGTTAAGGTTTGTTTTGTTGGTGGCATCTCCTAACTTGTGCTATCTAGCATCTAACAGCCCTGTAAAGAGCTGGCTCATAGAAGTAACACACAATAACTCCATGTCTGTACATTCACTGGTAAAGGAATCAGCAATAGGAAATGCATTTAAAGATTAAGAGGGAGGCAGATATTCTATGCAGTAACAATAAAAAGTCATTATAGGCTGTCAGTCTGTCATGGTTTGGCGCTGGCCCAATGCCAGTGCCCCCATGAAAACCCATCTTCCCCTGGTGTCCGCTGTGAGATGCGATCAGAGACAGAGCAAAGCAGGCCTCCACTTAAAAGGAAAAAAAAACCTTTATTATCACACAATTATAAAATGAACACACAGAGCAGAATGGAAACCTTTCAAACATTTCTCCTCCCCCCACTCAATTCCTCACAGAATGACACAAAACCTTAGATCTCTTCCCAGTCCATCACCCTTCAGATAATCAACTCAGTCCATCTCCACCCTTCCGACAATCACCTCTCATTTCATTGAGGAGAGAAGAGCCCCCTTGTGCCACAGGCCAATTCCCCGTCACTCAGCACCACACGTCATGACTTCTTCCTTCCATGTTCAGTGCTCTCACCACTGCACATGGACCAGAGCTGCTTTTAGGGTTTCCCCTTTCAAGGATGCCTTGCCCAGTTCCAGAAGAGAACGACAGTCTCTCACCTTTTCGGGACACCAGTCCCCCCCCAATATTTCACCCCCTGGGGCCGAGGGGTCTCACCATCACTTCATCACCTGTCGTCTCCGCTCACATCACTCCTTTGGCACCGCCTCCTCCTGTTCGGGACACCAGTTCCCCCCAATATTTCACCCCCTGGGGCCGAGGGGTCTCACCATCACTTCTTTGGCACCACCTCCTCCTGTTCGGGACACCAGTCCCCCCCAATATTTCACCCCCTGGGGCCGAGGGGTCTCACCATCACTTCTTTGGCACCGCCTCCCCCTAAAATGCAGTCTCTGTATTACAGGAAAGATTCTGTTCATGGCTATACAAGAAAAGTCCAGCCAAAAGCCACTCCATCATCTCCTCCACCTAGGATTTCCTCAACTTCTCTCAGTCGTTCTTCACTTGCACAGCTCTCATCACACTTCTATATTTCCTCTCATCCGTCTCTCTCCTCCTTCGACTCCCGGAGGATCAGCATTTGCCAGGTTTCCACCGTCCCACAGAAGGGTTAAAATGACAGTCTCTGCTCATCTCGAACTCCCACACCAGCTCCGCACTCTTCCCTTGTCGCCCCCCCTTCTCTTCTCTTCCTCGGCCAGGCCGGTGCTTATCAAGTTTAAGATAGCACTGGCACCTCTCTCCTTCTCTCTCTCTCCTGAGGAAGGGGGGCTGCCCACTGCCTCTCTGAGTTCTCCCACCCTTCCATCTCTGTGGGGACCTCACTCTTGTCCAAACCATCGCCTTCCGTCCTCTGCCCAAGGCTCCGGCCCACCTCCCTCGGCCGCGTGGCTTTTCCCTCCCCCACCCAGCCCGAAGCTGGGCAGGGGAGGTCTGAACTCTCCTCCAACCGGAACCAAGAGAGCCATCTCCTGGGAGCTCTCGCTTTTAACCCCTGTGTTCTCAGAGGCGGATCCATATCCTCAATGGTCAAACCAGGTGCCAATATCCACATCTGGGCACCTATTGGTTTGACCACTACCACCTCCCAAAAACCCACTTCCTCTCAAACCACGACACAGTCCCTGTTCCAGTGAGAAACTGGACTTTGTCCAGGTCCCTGACTTCAAACTCAACTTGTTGCTGAATTCAAAGGTGAAAATGTTGTCAGCAGATTTAGAGTAGATTCACCTGGGCAGCAACACTGAATCTGTTGGGGAAGGGAAGGCAGAAATATTAAAAAATTCAATCTGTCACATCTAGGTTTTTTATCAAATCTCTCATTTACAACACCAACATTTAATTTCTCCAGATTTATAGAATCTCACACTCATAAAAACACTAAGGCTGGAAAAGATTGAGTCCAACCATTAACCCAGCACCTCCATGGTCACCACAACACCATACCCCCGAATGTAACATCCACATTCCATTTGAACGCTTCCAGGGAGGTGTGATTTCACCACTTACCTATTGCAATGCCTGACCACTTTTTCATTCCAGAAATAATTTCCAATACCCAATCTACTTCTTTCCTAGTGCAACTTGAGGGCATTTTCCCTTGCTCTCTTTCCTTCCAGGTAGGTGTAGAGAATGACAAGGTCTCCCCTGAGACTTTTTTCCATGCTTAACAACCTGAGTTTCCCTAACTGGTCCTCAACACACTTGTGCTCCAGACCCTTCACCAGCTCTGTTGCCCTTCTCTGGACACACTTCAGCACCTCAATATTCCCTTGCAATGAGGGGGGCAGAACTGAACACAGAAATCGAGATGTAAACTCACCAATATTGATAACACCATTTCTGATAGAGGCCAGGATACCATTGGCCTTCTTGGCCAGCTGGTAGCCAGCACACCTGAAAACAAGGCATGTGATTTTGTCTTCCTTTTCATCTTCTGAAAATATTTGATACCATCATGTGATATGGTATTTTTAAAAAAAAAAAAAGCCCTGAAGATGTTCCATATCCTGAAGTCATATAAAAGTATAATACACTCTCCAGAAATAAAAATGTCTCTAGAAAACATATTTTAAAATGCAAAATGTACAATCCTTCTTTTAGTCTTAACTGAACCTTCAGATTTCAGTATTCATATTTATTTACTTTTTTTACTTATTTCAGATTTGAAATGAAATCTTACTATTTTCTGTTTTTTTCTTGCAAGCCTTTAATTTCTATCCTTTCTACTTTCTAGTGTCAAAGAGTTCCCCAGCACATAAGTAGCAATATGTGTTACTACTGTATGCCATACAAGTACTAAAAATTTTATTGTTTTAAAATTATTTTGGTCCAAATCTGGTACTTTTTTTCTGTAGTCTTGTTTGACAAAATTTAAAAAATGTAATCAGTATAGTCACATTCGAGAATCTGGAACTTCAGCAGCTATGGAGGTTTGCTTCACTGTTTCTGTTCTCATCTCATTTTTTTCTAGACTGGCAAGTCTTCACCTCTGTCTTTCATTTTTCTTCATGTATCAGCTTTCTAGGTTAATGTTGCACTCTAGTTTACACATTATTTTCCTTAAACAAGATGACCCAATCCCACCCTCAGAATTACAGTTGTGTTGCACCAGAGAAGCCTTACTGCCAGTGTGCAACTCTGTGAACCTGAACCAGGCTGCTGTTGGCAAGCACGGCTCAGATCTTCCATGTTTCTTTCCATGAAATGCAGATACAAATAATTCTCATCCCTTTAATCCATTTAATAAATAAATAGACAATCTTTAATTCTAGAGGCTGGACCAGCATACCCTGTACTTTTACCATTTAAAGTTTGACAGATGCTGTTTTCTGCTACAAGAGCTTGATGGTGTATCAGTCTATAATTTGAATAGCTTGAAGGAAAAGGCACTGTTTGTAACATATTTATAGTTTCAAGGAATTTTGCATGAACTCAGCCAGCAACTCAGCCAGAGCACGGACTGGAACACTTTTCAAATACATTGCAAACCACTGTAATTGTCACCTCTAACCAGGAAAGAAGCATCAAGAGCCCTGACAGGCTTTTTTCATCTCCTAATGCATTTAAGGAAACACAGAAAATTGATGTAAGTCAGAAACACAGGTAAGAATCAGAAATGGTTACAGAAGCTTTTTGATATGAAGAACTAACATTTCTCCAGAAGCTTGACTTCTTTAATTCATTTTTTTGCAAGCAAAAATGGGTGCACCCATGGCATTCTTCCTGTGGTTTATCAGCATAAATTTTTCTGGTGAAATTTTTCGTCCTTAAATATATATTGACAGTCTTTGACACTAGTCTTCCCGTCTTTTGATGCACTACTCAGGAATTGTTGGCTGCTCACCACCAATTTTTGGCCAGCTCCATGGCCACCTCCTTAGTTCATCTCTTGGCTAAGTTGCAACGAAGGCAGAGAGTTAAAGCTTGCAAATCACTGATGATTTTCCACTCTCATCTATATCACTTTTTTCTTCATCCTTTTTTTTTTTTTTTTAATAAAATGCACAACAAATTACCCTTGAAGTATTTTTAGCTGTTTCTTTTTTAAAAACTGCAATATCTCTTTGTGGCAAAAATTATAATTAATAACTATGCACATAGTTCATTTTACTGCTATGCAGAAAAAGCAAGACTTATTCAAATTATAAGACACAGGCAAGTGATTCAGGTCAGTATGAAATCTCCAAACGCACAGTTAATTTCAGCTGTTCTTACTGAGCTCTCAGTACATCTTATCTCAAATGGAAGACATTTATCCCACTGTGCTCCTGGCAGGGCACATACATTCCTCAGATGCTTCATTCCTTGCTTCTTTAAAAGGCAACTGTCATCATAAATAGTATAAAGACATTTGAGCAACCCCAGCTCTTCTGGGAGATTAGTTTTATTGACCAGGAAGGTATAGTAAAGATAAAATTATCATCTGTTTTCTTTTCACATATAGTGTATGAAAAAAATGAAAGTTTCCCCCCTGCATGTGGACTGTCACAGTGTTGTCAGAGTGAAATTGGTTGGACTTGGCATGTGGGAGCAGGGTAAAACAACACTTTGTTTTTTTGGTAACTTTATCATGGTTCTATTTTTCCAGTATAATACAGCTACTTTAAAAAACAAAAGCAACAACAACAAACAACCCAACAAAACAACAACAAAAACAAACAAACAAGCAAACAAAACAACCAACCAAAAAAAAAACCACAAAAAACCCTCCAACCAACCAACAAACCAAACCACAAAACACAACAACAACAACAACAAAAAAAACCTAACAAGTGAGAAAACCCCCCTGAAAGGGAAAGCTATTCTTTTGAATTTTGAGAGGGCCCAGGCTTAATAGCAGTAGTTTCTTTGTACCGATGAATATATGAACTTTTATATTCCTGACCTTTCTGTGTGTTTATCTAGTAGAAAAATCAGCACAAATATTTATAGAGGCTAGAACTAATAAATCTAATATCTATTTCTAAAAGGTGTTTGCTTGGATTTAGTGCACATGAATGATAAGGAAATCAGCACAGTCAGGTCAAAACTAAAGGACTCGCTGTTTCCACAAGCATCATAAACTGAATAATGAGTATTCGGGAACTTTAAATGGGGCAAACTGGAAGCAAGTCCTTGAAAGAATCAGTCAGAAAATTAAATTCACCTAAGCTTCTACAGGAGGTAATGGGAGTCAGAACTGAAAAATTAGGAAGGCAAAACTACAGATAAAGCCTTCAAGACTAATTATCAGGCAGAACATGAAGGTGTAGAGAATCTCATATATAATGCCTGTAGGCAAACACGAATATTGTCAGCAACTTTTCATTTGTGGATACAGTTAAGAAGCACACATTATGGCAATGTGTTTTACTTTTGAGTGTTGTATGTGACATTTCAGATAAACATGGTTTTGAGTTAGGAGGGGTTGCTAATTGTGTATTGTCTTCCTTGAATTTACACAATTTATGCTTTATACAATATAGGGCAAAAGCAAACAATTTCATATCCTTTTTTTTTTTTCTCATAAAAATAATTTCATTCCTTTTCCCCTTATATTTTCCCTTACAAATTCTGCATTGTGACTGTTAGAATTTCTCTTGTATCACACTTTTTCACATTAAAACACAGGCATCAGATATCTATCTTTCTATCTCCCCTTCTTTCACCTGTCTTGCAGCTCTAGCCTCCAGTATCTCTTATCCTTCTTTACATATCCTTCACTCCCACCAACTGAACTGCTGTAGGCAGTGTTCATTTCTATCCTATTTGGATTTTCCTGGAGGGAGAAGAAAAGTGTGTGAGGAAATACATTTATTTCTCCTTTCTCTTGTCCCCTGGGAAGAATTACTATAAATCTTTTCTTTGCTTCCATATTGAAATGAAAGTTAATAGTTATAACATCCCTGCAGCACAGAGAGGGGACTGTTCCAAACTACATAGTGACCCCTTCCTCTTTTTGCCTGTCATGCTCTTGCTCTCAATTTTCAGTGTTCCATTCCCTGAAATTGGACCTAATATAGCAAATGATAAAATGCAATGGGAGAAAGACAAAATCATTGGATCCCTTTCGTATCTCTCCTTAAACCAATTTCAGGGCAAAAATTTTCAGTCAGCAAATAGGACCCCTTTACTGCCCTACTGCAGGTGGAATCTCTTGAATATAATCAAACATGGCTCCGTGGAATGGATAATCTTCCAAAGACCTCTTATATGACATGAGCAACCTTTCCTCTGACAGGACTCAGAGACACTGGAAAATAACTAATGCCTATATTATTACGTTCAAGCAAATAAGCATATGCCAATTAGAAGGCAGTCCTGCTGAATAATAAAAGTGCTCCATAACTATGGAGCATAACCTTGGATAGGAATACAGAAGCTTTTGTTAGAGAATTAATAATAAGACAGATGATCCTTTGGCTTACAGAGCTCATTTGATACATAACAGCACTGTCTAAACTGTGCTTCACTGCAAATATGGGAGAAACTGACATATTTGTAGAAGGGCAGCAAGGAACAATTTTCTTCCTTCCATGAAATTCTACCTTATTAAATTCTGAGGATTCCTTGTTTTGTACTTTGTAGCACAGAGTGTAATTAGAGTGTTATTAGTGAAATCAATTCTGATTTCACTGGTAAATCATATACACCAGTGTCCTAGGTTGACCATATGATGGTTTTATCCCAAATCATCCTGTTCTGTTTATGATGAACAGTAAGTTTTGCACCTTTAAGAATTGTTCCAGGGAATGAAGTGGGGAGAGAAGAAGCGCGCAGTTTGTTGTCAGACACAGCACTCACTTCTCCACATTCCTGCTCCTGGACTGTGTTGTCTGCGGATGGACAGACAGCAGGACAGAGCTCTCCTTTGTTTTAGTTAGTTTTAGCTAGCTGAGGCAAAGAAGTTCCCTGGACTGTGGTTTTTCCCTTTTCTTTGGACCTGTCCAAACCTGCTCTGGACTGAACACCCAGCAGAGCATCAGCAGCTGGGCCACGGCATTTCCAGCGCCAGAGGGACTGATGAGAGACTGAGTGAGCTAAGCGGCAACCCGGGGAGGGAACTTTTCTGAGTTTGTCATCTCTTTTGGAGCAGCAAGAGGTTTTATTGTTTAATATTGTTTAGGTTTTATTGTTTAATAAACAGTTTTTCCTGCTTTCCTCTAAGGAGGTATTTTCTCTGGAACCAGTTGCAGGGGGAGGAGCCTCTTTGGGGGTGGGGGGGTTCTCTCCCAAATTTGCCCTGAACCAGGACAACCAGGCATCTCTGTAACATCAGCTGCAATTCAAAGGATCTTCACGTGAACCTTTTAAGAATAAATTGTTGATATAGAAAGACAAGTGAATTTACAAATTAAGATCATGTTCTTTCTTGAAGAGCTTTAGAGAATTTTTTGTAAGAGGCACAGCCACCCTCTCCCCTGCATTCCACTGCTTCCATAAGAGGCCTAGAACTTCACTACCTTTCACTTCATTTCCACCATGATAATATCTTGGGTTCAACATAGATTTAGAAATTCACATTCTGTATTTAAGACAGTTTGACTGTTGTTTCTGTCTTACTCTAGTCTTGCTGAAACACATATTTAAAACAAACAAGACTTTTCCATAACCAGGCAATACAATATTGCACTATCTCTCAAGCGTCTCCTGAATAATTTGTTCAGATTTTATCTTTTCCTCTTATAATAATATTTAATATGGCAATGAAAAAATTAGATCTCTCTTTCTTGAATTTTTATTCCTCAGCCTCTTTATGATTTTTACCCATGTATCTAAGTTGCACTTATTTCTCTCACTTGCCAACACAAATACCCTAATAATTCTAATTATCATTTAAATTTGCCAATTGTTTTTAGTCTTCGAGTAAGGCCAGATAAGAATTACCCATAAGCCAAACTTTCTGACATTCCCACACCTGATTATTTGACTCTCACTTGTGCTCCTGAGTGCACAACAAGTTTCAGAAACTGTACCATGCTTTCACTGGAATAGAGCTGCAGGCTAAGAGGGCAGTTACCTGAAATTACAATCAAAGCTACAAAAGCTAAAGGAAATTTCAGGTTAAGGTTACCTAGTCAAATATGTTTTGAAAATATTGTTTTAGATGTCAGCGTAAGGCTTTTAGGAGTAACATTTTAAATTCATTAATTTTTAGTTTCTATTAACAACTTATTTTAGAGAATTCAGTTTAAAAAAGTCTGTCCCTTGGAAGAATTATAATTTTTCAATTCAAAATATTGAGTGTGAACAATTTTTCAGAACAGAAAAATTGGACAGCGGAAAAAAAATATCCAGGAGAAAGATACATTGAAATTAACAGAGTGAGAAAAAAATCACATCCAACAAAAAAAATCCCCAGTCTTCTACCCTCATAACCTGCCTTCAAAGTTGATCAGTATTTGCTACTTCAGAGGGAAGCAGATTTAATATAATAGGTATATTTTTAATTTGGAAATTTATCGTAATGTCCAAAAAGGAATACTTAATTATGTTACATAGATCAAAGAGAGCTCTAAAGTCACTCTTCTTTCCTTAAGTCAAGAATTTTTAATAGAGGATGACACAAAGTCTTTTTATTTGAGTACAAGGCCCATTTTACTTATTTTAGCTAGTAGAACTCATTTTCTAACAAACATCTCTTGAAAGATTATTTTGATTTTCCTTTTTTCCCCTTAAATTTTATTTTCTGTAACTGTTGACATAACATAATTTTAGGACAATATCTAAAACTTGAATGTGTTTGTTCTGTGGGCAGAATCACCACCTGCCACTTCCCATTAGCTCTCACTTCATTGAGTAATTTCCCCATATTTTGCTATACTTTTCACTGGAAACCTCTGTAAATTCAAAAATTTCTTATGGCCTCTCTGAAGTAAAAAACCTATAAAATTAAACATTTGATAAAAAAGAAACTAATCATATTGTTTAGATTTACCACCTCTTGGGTTCTACTATTAAAATGATGCAAGCCAACAACAACAAAAAACCAGAAAACAAAAAAAATTAGTATAAAAGCAAAGTCTACATGATTCTACAGTCACCACAACACAGTGATGCAGTAGCTTTTACCTTCTCTCAAAATACTGCTGAACCAAAGGCTTAGAGAATTAAAAGTAAATAGTTATACATCTTAACATATTATGAAAACAACAAAATACTTTAAAAATCCTCCAAAAGTGCAGAAAGGTTATTTTGTTACAGAAAGCACAATCTCCATGTTTCAAAGGATGTGGCAGGAGAAGGTATGCGGTATTTCTGGCACTATCAAGGAGATAATACCAGTGCAGTTAAATCAATGATCTAATACATTACTGTAATTTTTTGCATCTATAGCAGATTTTTTTTCATGTCTAAACCAAGAGGTAACAAAAGGACAGTACAAAAAGCACAAAAAAGTACAGAAAAATTATCAGGCATATCAGGAAAAATACCACCACAGAATGGAAAATACCCTATGTTCATAGCATATATCAAGGAGAGCTGAAGTAAGAGAGGGTGGGTGAGCAGGGAGAAGAAAATCAGACAGCTCATTATTAAGTCAAAAGATTAATAAAAGCAGACTGTATTTTATCAAAACTTCTCAGTTTATCAATCAGTTTAAATGAGACTCTTTCCATTACAATAAGAACAGTCAGCCTAAAATTATGACCACTGATTGATGGATTGAGTGGATTGATTTTAAGCTCGTGAGAAAAGCATAAAATGACTACTTCTCTTTATGTTATTAACCTCTTGAAAAATTGATAGATCTAACATAGTAAAATTAAAAAAAAAACAACAAAGAGATTCAGAACAAGATTTCTTTTTTGAAGGGTCGAAATATGTATGCTTCCAGCAAATACAGTTTAATGCTTTTTTTTTCTGCAAGATTAACTCACTCACCAGTATTTATCACAAATACCTATGAACCACAATATCACAGTTCTACATTTTATTCCATACATGTCAGTGACACACACACTAGTCATGCTCTGACAAATAAGCAGATCTAAGATAAACCTCCATTATTTCTGCTCCTTATACTGATTTGCCTTAGGGAAAACAAAAAATTAATAATTAATAAAAGAAAAAATAGTAATATTAACTATTGTTATAATAACCTGTATTCCTGAGCAAGGTTGATTGATAGTTAATGATATATAGGTGTTATGGAGAAAAGGGATGCACCAAAATGCTGAAAATGAACATGACCTTACCCAGAATTTTACACATCTAGACACATGCACATACATGTGTTTTGGACTGTCTGCATGGTGTCAGAATGTGAAACTGGGCATCAAACTGGGCATTCCATGTTGAGACTTTGGTCTTAACTTAAAATACTGGTTGCTCATTGACCATGTTATGGTCTTTTGGCAGAAACACCAAAATGCTTCAATGACAGATTATGCTCATAAGTCAGCTGCTCATGTGTTTTAGTAGAAAGCAGGAAAACTTCAGAAAAATCATGAGTAAAAAACAGTGAGTGTGCTGATATTTTCAGGAAGTTTTCAATTTTAGGAGTTCTCATTAACAGGAGGATTATGGCTGTTCACAGGGCACCACAAAAATGACCACACTTATACACTTTGTCACAAGGACAATCATACTGTGACCAATCAAATCATCTGATCTGCCAAAGAATATTTCCTTTAGGTAACTGCTGCTATGTATTCATGATATACAAAGTCTTTTCCACTCTAGAGTAGTCTTCAGATTCAGACTTATTAGAGTCTTTTGAATATATACAAAGAGGTAGCTTAAAAATATTACCTGTAATTTGTTTGTCAATTTATTAAAGCATGCTTTCTCTGCTTATTACTTTTTCAAATACAATAGAAAAAATCAAAACCTAATACAACAGATGAAGCATAATAGATTAGTTCTGTGATATTATGGTTAAATGAGTTTTTCAAATAATTTAATTTTAATTATAAGAAATGTGTCAAAATATTTACCTTTTAAAAATAATTTATTCAAGAAAAAAAAATCTAGCTGCATTTAGACTGCTTTTATTTTCACTTTCAGAATACATTCTGGATAATTTGGCTTCTGAGATTGAATAATACTACAGTAAAATAACCACATGTATTTTACAGGTTAGAAATAAAATACTTCTTGTACATCTTGTTTTTCCTCAGGTACATATTTAAAGTTTAAGTGTTTATTCAAGCCAATCACAAATAACCTTCAGGATGAATTCCTTTTTTCAGGGAAGTCCCTGTGGCTTGGGAAATTGTTCTGAGCAAGGTCAACAACTTGCTGCTTGTATATCTCTAAAGATCTGACAAAATTAGGGTCTGATTAGGAAAATGAATGCCTTTAGAAACTAAACTAAGATGTGACTCTGAACATCTAACCTGTGTTGTCAGCTCTCTCAATTTTTTCCGAGGACTGTAAAATTCTCCTTAAGTTCTGACTGCAGAAGTCCCTGTATTCCAATACTTTGTTTAATGTGTAATCTTGTATTCCTCAATAATTAAAGCTAAAAATAATACTAGTTACACTTTTATTCATCTTATGGTTTTTTAAAATTGAAGTATATATTTTAAAATGCTCCTAACCTCTGAGACACAACACACTGAATTTATGAGATGATGCTTCTGATCCTAAAGAGGTTGACATTTAAAACTACACTAGCTGATTATCTTGGAAATCTAAACCACACATAGGTAGTGTGATTGAAAATATTAGTTCCCATTTAATAGTGAGTATTAAGGCTTCTGTCCCATCTTTTTGACTGTGTTTTAAAATTACCTTTTACCCATCAGACAAGGAATAAGAATGAAGAACAGTAGCACACACCTATAGAAAGAAAAAAAGTTACATTTGATGACAATATTAGTTTCATGTGTTGAAGGGTGCAGTAGGAGCAGCCAGTCACACTCACACATTAATGGGTGGCAAAAGTTCAGTGCTACAAAGTCTGACAGAAATGTAGAACCATGGGTGCATTTCTAAAAAATAGGAAAGCTTATACAATTAGCTTTCCTATCAAGCCTCCTTTCTTGATCAAGTTAGTCCTGCTAAGGTGGTCCTGGCTCTTGAGAGAGAAAAAAGCACTTGTAGATACAGGGTGACTTCTTACACTACCACTGATTTAGTAGTATTATGCTTATTTAGGACTCAGAGGCAAATCTTAGTGGGTAATTAGTTGTAATTGCTAGCCTATTCTGGTAGTATTTAATTACCTCATTTTAAGTTCTGATTCATTATGTTTCTAATCTTCCCCCAAGTATTTTGTCTGATAGTATTCATTTGGGAACCACAGATGTGCTAAGAAAAAATGAGAAAACAATGACCTGTAGACAAAACACTGGACTGTATGACATCTCATTGAGAGTACAAGGTATTATAAAACTCAGAAGTCTCAAAAAACAGCATCCTATTGAGTGTTTGGGCAAACTTCCCTATGGACATAGAGGAAAAAAAAGTAGTCTGAAGAAAGCAGTAGCCCTTACATACACCACTAATAAAACACATAGACCATGTCCTTTTCATCTTTTTGGCCTCCACAATCCATTCGTGCTGGAGATGTTTCAGCTCGGTAATAACACATGACATAAGTAATAGAAATAAATAATAGAAATAATAAATAATTAGAAATAGGATGTTTTGTAGCAGCATTCTTTGTTCTTACACTTTTATCTAGGGGATGTCTTACAACATAACACTGAAAGAAGGTTTTTATTTCCTTTTTCTTGATAGTAATCTGTACACATTCGACATTCAGGTATACATTTTGTCAGATCTCCTGACAAAGTAAATATCTTTTAACTGGTGGTGGAAGGGTGGTGTTTAATTTTTGCCAATTACTTTTAGGTAGTGTGTTTTAAAACTTCCTTTAAAAAATAAGCAAATAAGCCTACCTAGATAATATTCTATTATTACTGAGGGGAAACTGAATGAAAAACCACACTGACCTTCCACAAGCAATACGCCACATGCTCGAGAGTTCATCATTTAACCAAAACAAGGTCAGATCAAGATGAAAAGAACCCAGGTTCATAATCAGTGGCTCAGGCTCTATTTGGAGGCCTGCCCCTAGTGGTGCCTCCCACCCATAGTGGGCCCAGTCTTGTTTAATTTATCCATCAGTGACTTGGACGAAGGGGCAGAGGTCTCCTCAGCGATTTCACTGACACAAAGCTGGGAGGAGTGGCCGATAGCCCAGAGGGCTGTGCAGCCCTTCAGGAGGACCTCAGCAGCCTGGAGAGATGGGCACAGAGGAACCTTCTGAAATTCAGCAAAGGCAAGTGCAGGGTCCTGCAGCTGGGGAGGAACAACCCCAGGCACCAGCACAGCCAGGGGGTGACCTGCTGGGAAGCAGCTCTGCGGAGAAGGAGCTGGGGGTCCTGGTGGACAGCAAGCTCTCTTGGTGACCAAGGCCCATGGCATCATGGGCTACATTCAGAAGAGCATTGCCAGCAATCCGAGGAAGGTGATCCTGCCCCCAGATATGCCATTGTGAGGCATATCTGGAAGACAGACGAGGAGATCCTGGAGCAGGTCCAGTGGAAGGCAGTGGAGACAAAAAGACCAAAGAGAAGAAAAGCTAAGTATTTATAATGATGTCCTGAATATTAATATTTATTAATATGTCCTGAAAATATGATAAAAGATGAGATAGAAGCCAGACAGTCATAGTAAATAGCCGACAGAACATTTCAAATTTCAGGAGAGGAGAAAAAAGCCCCTGCTACACAATAGGTCTAATTCTGGTGATTTAATGCTTCACATGTCTAAATGGCTCTCATGGTCTCTTTACTGGTAAATTAAGTAAGAAACAACTGGGACATGGTGTTTATTATTATTGTTGTTCTATTTATAATCTATTGTAAAGGCAGCCTAAACAAATCAAAATTCTAACTAAGCTAAGAGGAAAAATAGTACAAGGATTGATATTCAGAAAAATATTGTATGCCTTCTGCGATGAAACTGCCCTGGAAATAAATTCATTCTAACTTAGATCAGTGGCAATGAATGAGGCAAATCTTACTTCAAGCTGTTAGGTTCTGTTGATATAAATATGGTGACTAGCAGGTTCTGGGACAAGTGAAGGAAGGAGAACCTGAAAAACCTGGCACTTGGTAGAAATAAGACAAATACTGTGACAGATATGTCAAGTGCAGATATTGTCACAATGAACTAAAGTACAATTAAATTAAAAATGGAAATGAGACACTATTTAAGTGAAATCGCAAGGAGAAAGAGAAAACCTGGTATGATGCCAAATGCAGCTTTCAGTTTTAGGAGAAACATTCATCAGATTCAGTAAGGACAAGGTCAAATATATACAAGCAGTTTCCACAACAATGAAAAAAAAATTTCATATAGTAGTAAGTGTCAACATGAGCTTCAACTGTATCACTAGCTCTGTGGATACATATAGTCTTATGGCAAGAGAGCAACATTACATTTAAGGTTGTACTGGAGTTTTCATTTTATCAGGTTAATGTATAATTATAGATTGAAATTATTTTACTATGTGCATACGTACAAACGTAAATTAAATTACAGCTCATACTCATATTCATACTGAAATTTTTTGAAGCATCTCTGTAAAATGCTTTTTATTTGCATGTGCCATTGCACAAAATGACATTAATTAATACATCTACAGCTAAAGTAGGGGGAGAGGGAGGGAAGATCAGAGAATGAAAAAGCAGAGAAAATACATCTGAATAAATGGAAGTTAGAACAGGGCTACCATAAGACTGGAAACATGGCAATGCAGCAACAGTCTGGGCAAACTGTGAGATTAAATTTCCTTCATTAAGAAGGCTTTGTTCCTTTTGCTCTGCTTACTCATCCATTCCAGACCGGATGAAGTACTCATCATAGAAGAAAACAGGAACATTTGGGCTGGCTGAAGCAGAAAAATATCTTCAGATACATGACGAGGTTTTCCTAGAGCAAATTTTACATCTTTTAAACGATCTAAAACATAACACAAAGTCCAGACAGCAGTCTCTTGAATCACATCATCAGGAAATAGTTGGTCCAGGAATTCTTCCAGTTTTCTATGCTTTGATTTGTAAGAAGACTGTTTGGGAGGTACATACATCAGGGACCTGCACAAGGGACAATCCTTAGTCCTCTCTCCCAAAACACTCAACCCCATACAACCCAACAAATACAAACAAAACCAAACAAAACCAAACAAAACAAAAACCAAACCAACAAGGAACAAAAACCAAACCATACACACACACACACATACGCACACTAAAAAAAACCCTGTCAAACTAACTCATTTGGAAAATATTTCAGCAAGTTTCTGCATTTTCCTCCATTCCAAGACTTCCTAGTGTTTCCCATGAGGGGTTGCCTGCACACATAATTTTTTTCCTTTGAAGGTAACAAATACAGTCTGAATTTTTCTAGTGTTTTAGTTTCAACCTGAACTCACACTTATAAAATACATTAAAAATACACACTTATCTGACTTCAAAAATAGAAACAGTGCATACTCTTTCTAGCAAATCAAAGGACAACCTTTGTAATTACACAATTAGAAACAAGATTACAGAGAGAAACAAGAAAAAACAAAATATGTCTTCAGATTATTCCTAAAATTTCAAAGTAATTTCTTGTGACATACTTGAAGAAGTAAAAATATATTAATTTTATAGAAGCCAATTAAATAAGATTCTGGTGTCCTCCTTACAGGCAAATCTGACAGGTATCGGACATCTGAGTTCATATCCTCTTCTCAGTTAGCACTTCAAGAACAAATCCTTCTCCTCTTTTAACCACTTTTAATTTTAAACTTTATTTCTGGTTCTTTCATCAGTGGACTAGTATTTAGTAAGCAGAAATGTGTCTGAACATATCTTCAACTCCCTCACTTCACTGTAAACAAATAGAATGCAGGAAAACCACAGCCCTTCCCAGAGCTTTTCAAGATGTCTGTCTTACTTTGGCTTTCTTTAATTGGGTTGTCTCTTCTATTTCAAATAGCTTTCTTGCTTGTCAAAACATTTATATTGCTGTCATAATATTTTTATAAGTGTTATGTGACAAAGAATATTGACTGAATGTACAACTTTATCAAAACTGCAGATTTTGATTTGGACAGATGCCCTGATTATTTAATCTATACCTTATGTTTTTAGAGTTAGATGCCATTTCAGTGGAGAGAATCCCTCACACAGCCCCCAGCCCAGATGTGCAAGCACAAACACACATATACTTATCGAATTTTATGGCCCTATATGGTCATGCTGTGGAATAAAAGAGCTCTATTTGCAGATACCCAAGGAAAAACTTTGACCAAACAACCTCTTTATCAAATATGGCAGAAAAGTGAAGGGAAAAAATTAGAGAAAAAGAGAGAAAGAAATTTGTGTTTGAAAGTTGTGAAGCTTCTGTAATACAAAAATATCAGAAGAGTAAAGAGATGTGATTGTTTTCTTTCCCATATGAGGGGAGCTATACAGCTTAGGGTGTTCACATGAGTCAGTAGGAATCTTCATATCTGTGTGTACATATAAATAGGCATGTAAATATATAACAACAGTAAATTAGAAATCAGGAAGTTAGACAAAATATAAAATCATTTTCTGTAGTTTAGGGTTCTGCAATTTTTTTTTGTCATGGTAAATTTCAAGAATTCATGGAGGCAAAATATGCTTTGCAGTTTTGTAAAAACTTATAGCTGTTACCTGTACTAGGAAACACAACATCTCCGTAGTATAAGAAAACATCATTATCTTAATTGCCTGAATGCTGGGGGAAAAGTACTGACAGCACAGATACCTTGAATACATGTGAACAACATTGCCCAATGAAGAATTTGTGGAGTGGCTTTTTTGCTTGAGCGGTGGGAATCTCAAAGGCATTGTTTGGCATAGAGCAACTTCATGCCACTTTTTCTGATCACTCGTTTATTGCAGGAAGAAACTAAACTGGGTAGCATGTGTACCCTTGATAAATGCAACATGGAAAGACATTTTATGTATCAAACCTACATGCAGAATGGAAAAATTAATTTGAAATTATATTCAGGGCCACAAGGAGAACTAAGACGGCAATTGGCAAAAAGGAGAACAATCTAAAATAAATTCTTTTTTATCCTTAAAGTTCTTTTTCCACTTTAAATGAAGTTATGTTTTCTTAATGAGATAAGAATGGCTGATAAGCCATTGCATCTAAACACTTATTTTTTACTGCAGTAATTAGTTTTCTAAAAAAAATCAATTCTCTCAGTGTAATTTTGACATTTGCCAGTAATTGTTCTTTCTGCTCATTGAAAAGAAAAAGGTACAGAACTATCAGTGGTCATTCTTCTGTGTATTGCAAAAAAACCAAACCATTTTTTCTGTAGATTAATACTCATTTTGGAAAGATGATTCATATGCCATGCTGAAAAAAATCCTATCTTCCTGTAGTATGATGACAACATGTGATAAAACCATTTCTCCATAGATCTCCAGGTGCTTCACAGAACGCCATGAGCAGGAGACAGACTGAAGATAACTACATTAGGTCATGAGGTCATAGTGAAAAATTCAGAAAGAAAAGTTGGATCTCCTGTGCTCCAAGTGCAAGGTCACTCTATGTGTTCACCTGCTCTTCACAAGTAACTGTAAACCAACTCTGTTCCCACCATTCAGCCAGGGTGTAAGAGAAGAAAAAACTTCTCTTGTTCATCTCTTCCATACAGCAGAAATAACCTGACATAAGCCAGGGAGTAACAATTTTTCATTAATTTTGTCATTGTAGTCACTCCAGTACAGGTTCTTCACAAAAATATAGTGCTATCAAAAGAGTCATAATAAAAGAATTAAGTTGGCAACACAGAGAAACTGAAAATGTGTCATAAACTATAAAACCATGCCTGAAAAAATAGTTATTATGACATTTACTTCACTGCAGGTAAGGAAGAGTTACCTAGCCCTTACACATCCAAGTAGGAATGAACAGAGCAGTAAAACTTAAGGTATAGGTATAATGGTTATGAGCTCATCCAGCTTCTTATTCCCAGGAATTGAGATATAGAAGAAACAACCAACCCTGTAGCAATTACCTTCTGAAAATTAAGGAGCAAATTTACTTTCTTGAACAAGTCTCCCAAATACCACTGCCAGGACAGAGAGACAGAGCTGGGGATGTCTCAGCACTGATCCCATTTGGGCAGAAGTGCTAAGTCAAAGGTGTTTTATAGAATTTAACTTTATTTACCAGTCTCAATATTCAATTACCATATGTTCAGAGAAAATATCATATTTTCAACTAGTAAATATTCTGTATTTGATAACCACATGCAAAATGATTCTGCAGTTTAATTTGGTGGACAAAAAGATTATATTCTGTTGCCTTTTTGTTGACAGAATTATGTGAGTAAAATTACACTCTATTGGCAATTTTTTACTAAACTTTTTTGCAGAATACTTTGCAAAATTAATATATAAATAAATATATTCACAGAAGAAGAGGAGTGGCAGTTACTGAAAGCATCTCTTGAAAGCAAGATACTTTAACTCATGGATGACTTCCACTAAGCTCACTAACTCCCTTGATTCAGAATATATTTTTGGTAAGAAAATTTAGTAGCAGTCTTTGTATTGGTTAAGGAGAAAGTAAATTTAAGCCTGGCCATGGCAATACAATTTTAGGCTTTGGCAATGAAATTTCAAAGTATAGTCAGGCTTCCATTCCTCAGTTCAAATATGTGTGAGGAGGATGGTGGAAATAGTAAATGGAAATATGGTGGAAATAATATCAGTTATTTCATACTTAAACAAAAGGAAAAGGTGAGTCTTTTGCTCTAGCTCCTTGCAAATGCCATTGTAGCACACATCAGGTACACAAGTAGCTGGACCCAGGCATCTGAAACTTCTGTCTTTAATTTATAAGGTTATTCAGTGACACTGGTAATGCACATATTAGCACCCTATTTTAAAGCCCTCCAGTTTAATGCACTGTGGCAGAATTAACTCTCTTTTATGCCAAATACATTTCCACTATTTCATTCAGTTCTGGTGCAAGTCTGTTCCACTTTGCTCACTTGGCAAGTTTTACACACTAAATTCAAGGTACAGAACAGATTAAAAATTAGAAATATTTCTTTGAAATGGAGCCTCAGTCCTGTAGCATACCCTTAGACTTCTGAAATAATAGATATTTTGCCTGAGTGAAAAGTGCCAAATAAAGGCCTTACAAAATGAATATAAATTGGGTAACCTCTCTAGGTTTGTTACGCAGGTGTTTTTGTAGACACAGGTATGGATGAGGTTCTCACTAAAGAGGATACAAGAAAACTGGGGGAGGGAAGGAAAATGAAACATCTCCTTAAAAGCCTCTGTATAAACAGAAGATGGTTGCAGCTTCTGGTAGAAAATCTGCAGCCAGGTAACATTTTTTATTATAAGCTGCTAAATTCATTGTGACCACTTGAGACACTGTGACACAACTATTGACAAAAGAAATTTGGGTCCGACTCCAGTGATCCACTCCTAGAAGCATCCCAGACTAACTCTGTTTGCCCTAAGCAGCCATGGGAGTTTGATAGCCACATGTTACACCCAGGAGAAGAGACAGGATTAAAAGATTTTAAAGATTTAATTTAAAAGATTAAATTTAGCCTTTTCCTCTGGTAAAAGCAACACAGTGTACCTATCTTGGTGCACTTTTAGGGGTTTGTTACTGGATAATTTAATAATATTCTTTGGAAATCATAATATATGCATATGTTTGGCCAATGGCTCACTGTGTATGAAACTTTGAATTTGAATTTGTATTTGAATAGAATAGACCCAGGAAACTGTTTAAATTAGATATGACAATTAGATATAATATTTACAAGAACAGACATGCTTTGCACATTTTCAACAACTACATGGCCAAAAAGAGAAATGTATATCTGTATGTATGTACATGTGGTTTTATATTCATACAGCATTATGTTGTCGAGTTAGAATTTAAAAGACTAAAAAATGAAATTAGTAATACCACATCTGAGATTTTTTGACATTTTTCTCTCACAGTGTAAAAATGTATATATACAGTGCAGGTAACTCATATTTTCATAGAAAAGAGTTACTCAGCCTTCATGAGTTAACCGAAACCTTTTCTTTGCACCTTTTCTCTCTTCCAGAGATATTGTACCTATTGTCTAAATTATTTCCTAGTCTCATCTGACTGTTATGAGGAATTATTTTCTGTCTTCAGTGATCTGCAGTGAAGCCCAGAGGGGTGTCTGCTGTTTAGGAGGGACAGACCAGGAGGGCACAGTGGTGGAGTTGTTCTCTGTGTGAGGCAACGCTTGATAAGTGTGAAGCTCTGTTGTGGAGTGGATTATGAGCAAGTCAACAGCTTATGGAGCAGGATAAAAGGGCAGACTAGTGAAGGGCGACTCCTGTCATGCTCCTGTCATGCTTCCTCCAGGAGGAGGAAGTGAACAAAATAATCTACAAGCTGCTTGAAGCAGTCTCAAAGTCACAGGCACCAGTTCTGTTGGGTGACTTTAACTAGCCAGACTTCTGGAGAGGCAATGCAGGGAAGCACAATCAGTCCAGGAAGTTCCTGGAAATCCTGGGTCACAACTTCCTAGTTCAGGTCGTAGAGGATCCCGCAACGAATGATGTGCTACTCGACCTCACACAGAACAATAGGGAAGGCCTCACTGCAGATTTGAAGGCTGGGAGCAGCTTTGCTGTAGCTACCATGACTTTGTAGAGTTCAGTTTTAGGTGATGACAAAGCAGGACAGAAATTAGGGTTGTAACAGGTATCTTCTTGGAAGAATCCCATGGAAACAGGCCTACTGAGAAGAGTAGTCCAAGGGTAGTACAAGAAAGCTGGCTTATATACAATGATCACTTCCTTCAGGCTCAAAAACAATGCATCCCAATGAGCAAAATATCAGGAAAAGAGGGCAAGAGAGCTGCACGGATTAATAAGGAACAGTCAAACATAAGAATGAAAAAGATGGGAGATGGAAAGAGAGTCAGGCCTTTGCATGACTCTAAAGAGGTTGTCAGATGAAGTAGAAAGTATTCCAGGCCATCTGGAATTAAATCTGGATACAGATGTCCAGAAGAACAAGATGAGCTTCTTAAATACACCAACTACAAAAGCAAAAGGAAGAATAATGTGGGCCCTTTAGCAAATGGAGACTGGACTGTGCTAACTGAAAATGCAGAAAGGCAGAGTTAGACAACACCACCTTTGCACTGGCCTTCACTGACAAGACTTTCTTTCAACTAGGTTCCAAAAAATTAAAGACAACACAGATACATTAAACAGTACTGATAAAATAATACTATTTTTGTGATAGCTGCAGACACCCTCGAGCTGACTGAATGACCTTTCAAATAAGTTTTACTTTATAGTATCCCTGATGTGTTTTGGTGACACAAAGGTTATGCTAAGCCTTACATTGTTTTGGGTTTTTTTGTGGAAATAAATACAAGGTTTGTGTAAATTACAAATTCATATGAAGCTTCTAAAAACAGTTGGGACTTTGTTACTGTCATAAGAAGTACAGATTAGAGATAATTTGACAAACTTCAATAAATAAGTGACCACTGTTGACAACTGGATAAACAGAGAGAAAAAATAAATGAAAGAGCAACAAGAATCAATGCTTCAAAGAGACTGCATAAAAGCTTAAAACGAGGGAATAAAAGAAAAGGATTGAGAATACTGTGATTAAAATGAATTAAAAATAAAACATAAGGTGAAATGATAAATAATAAATGATTTTGCAAACATAAAAATTAAGAAGTTGGCAACGGAAGCTGTGGATTCTTTGTAGGAAGGTGAAAAAATAAAACATCAGAAAGTGTAAATATTGCTGGAAAATGTAATGCTAGAATGAGAGAAAGATTGTCAAGGTGGAATAAAAAAACAACTAAAAATGGAGCTAAAGGGAGTACCAGAAAAAAAAAAACAACCATAAAATTAAGAAAGGTATTGTATTAAATTATGTAATATTTATAATGCACTAGAATAGAATAGAATAGAATAGAATAGAATAGAATAGAATTAGAATAAGAATATTTGGTAAAACTGAAAATGCAACCTGTCTCAGTAACCATGAGACAGATCATCCCAAAAATTCAAAGCAAAGACCAAGTAGGAAAAAAAATCTCCTCAAACTGCTCAAGACAGGAATTCCTGACTTTGTGCATATTTACTCCCATAAAAGGTAATGTCCTACTCCATAGGTATGAATGGATCAGCAGTGATTTAAATTAATACAATCATATTACATACATAATACAAATAATACAACACGTTAATACAATCATATTAAAGATGATTCAAAGGACGTAAAACAAGAAATGAGAAGATTGAATTTGATTGGTTTAAACTGGAGCAACTATGATCTGCTACTCTATTCTGATTTATTTGGAGTCTGAAGTCCTTCCTGCTATTTTAAGAATTTGGTTCTAAGAATCTGCATTGTCCCTCTGATTTCCTACATTCCGGAAACTTAATATTTCACCTTCATATTTTAAAAATGAAAACAAGAATAATAGAAATAATGACCAAAGGTTCTCAGTTGTTTCTAACATCACACAAAGCCTACTGCATGATGAGGATTTCTATTTTGATGAGAGTTGACAAGAAACACCAACCAAGCATTGTTTCAGACAGCTGATCTATGATTAGCTGAAGGAGTCTTACAAACTTTTTTCTACCATTTGGACTATATATTCTCTCCCTCAGATGTATGCAGACCTTGTTATAGTTCCTTCACCTGAGGCACCTTAATTAACTGTTCTGATGCTGTTAATCAAATTTGCATTACTACTGAGACCTTCTATTTCGGAGTCCTTAGTTTTGGCCCTTATAAGAGCCTTAGTGAACAGTAATTTCAGAATTAAGGTTTGTTCTATCACCAGAAACTTCAGTAGTGATGCACCCAATTGTGTCTTCTGTAGTTTTTGTTGAGGATTAAAACTACCTCTTACTTTGAAAAGGGGTTATGAAGTAATCTCAAGGACACCACATTATTTATTTTACTTTCACATACACCTAGGATTGTTGTAGTTAAAAAAAAAAACAACAAACTACAGCGATAGTAAACCACAATAGAGACAAATATTTTGCATTTTGGCAGCAAAATTGAACTACTATTTTGAAGCCAGTTGACCTAGTTCCTTATTAGTCTACATATTATTCTAGGAAATAAACAAAGAGAGGTGCCTGCCTAGAAGAAATTAATGTTGCACTATGTATTATATCACTTATCATGATAGAAGAGACATCAATTCTGTAATTCTCACAGGAGTATTATGAATTCTTTTGAGAGTTGTTTTCTTCCTTTCACCAACAGGAGAGTAATCGTAGGAAGTAATCATCTTACAAGGATGTCATAGCTTTTTAGCACTAATATATGAAAAGACAGGTTTTATAACAGTGCACATTTACATTTTGACTTCAAGCATAGAAAACTTCCACAAACCTGTAAATGACCTTCTTACACTCACCATCATCAATTATAGTTCCATGAAAAATGTGTGCAGATATTTAGCATTTTTCTCTTAAAATAATTGAATCTGGATGTAAAAACTACACTATTGCTGTCTATTGCATGGACTACCAGCAGTCTGAGCAGGTTGCAACTCTTTTTCATTTTATGCTATTACCTTTCAAATGCAAAACTTTAAGATAAGTATCTCACCTCACAGAATAATAAAGGAGATTTAAATCAATGAATGAATGAATCAACCAATCAAGCAACCTACCTACCTACCAAGTTAGAGTTACAGTACTTGAGCTAAATGCCTCTATCTCATTTTAAAAGTAAGATGGATGACATTTTCAGAAAATTCAAAGCAAGTTTGAAGGAAATTTTTCAATTATTTTTACTTTTTCTTAAATATTTAATTTCCAAGATTCAATTATAAATTCTACCCAGCTTTCAAAGTGGAAAAGTTTGAAGATTATAACAAAAGGAGAGAGGGAAATAAATATCTTTGCTATCCAAGAGTCTCAAGCAGTCTCTTAATACAATTAACTAATTAATCAAAATAATTAATTAGTTTGATTAGGAAGTGTAACAGTCCTCTGAATGTGTCCACTACTTTAGAGAGGTTCCTTTTTAAAAGCTAGGAAAACATTACATGAGCAGTATCCCAGTACATTATCCCATCCCCAAAGTTATGTAATGATAGATCTGTTCAATCAGAGAGCAGCTGAAAAATTAATATTTTTCAGAAGAAAATGAGACTTTTCACAAGGTTCATGTGACTTCACAGAAATCTAGGATTTTTTTAAAAACCTGAATTGTATGATTTCTTCAGCATGTTGGGGTATAAATAGCAGGGGTTGAAAAAGATTTTTAAAGTACTGGTACAACATATTGTTTTAAAATTATGGTCTACTAGAGGAACGGACTCAAATAACTACTCATACTGTGGAAAAAAACACATTTTAATTCATTATCTCAGTGCTGAAGATATGTGCTGTAGTACACAGCCTTCCTTTTTTGAGATTATAATGTATTAAGTTAATTTCAATGTAGAATTTAAAAGGTTTATTTTCTTAAAAAGAAATCCTTTCATTTTCAGATTATCTTATTAATATAATTAAAATTAGACTCTTGTGTCATGCCATACATTCTTTTTTTGGGTTTTTTTGGGGTTTTTTTTGTTAAAGTTGAATTTTAACCTAAATCAGGCCAGGATTTTAAAGTATTCACATTAATTCAGGTTCAATCATTGTTCGCAGTGGCAAAGGAATTTTACAGTACTCCATAGTGCCATTGTAGACAAGGTGGTGTAATAACTTAGTTTCCCATTTTTTGGAAGGCTGTAACACCCCTAGAAGGCTGGTTTTGGGGTTTTTTTTAATGCTTTGTGATTGGGAAAGCCCCATGTAAATGCCTTTCTCTCACTGTGTAGTCCATATATATTTTATGTCTTTAACCATGTTTTAATCTGGGATGATGAGTTAAAAACTCAGGTGTTTGAAGGGCAAGAGAAGGAGCACTTCTGCTGCAGAGGCAGTCAGCAATGTGGCAAACACAGAGCCTCCAAGGCTTATGGGCTCAAGAGCCTTCATACTTCACACATCCTCTTCTAGAGTTCTTAATATTTCAGAGCACAAAGAGTTCAAGAAAATTTGCATGTCCTTTTATGAGAACATAGGGCATTTTCACTGAGCTTTAAATTTGCCTCTTATAATACTGACTTTCACTACAGTTTTCTGTCATCGTGTTTCCCATGAAAATATCTTTCACTTCTCTTCCCTGCTCCTCTTCCAAGAGTGATACAGCGCTTAAGTCTTCATGTTTATTATAACATGAAGTACTTTAGCAAGGAGCTGGAATGCTCAGAAGTGCTACAATTGAAGATAACTGTGATTTTTACACTGGTCCTGGTCGTGAGACATTTCTTGCTGCATACTTTGGTGGAATTACTCAAAAATCAGCTTGAAAGGGCAATGATGTAACCTAGGAATTAAACTAGAGGGTTGCATTTATATCTGAGAGAAGTGATACATATGCTCAGTGAAATGCAGATAGTCAAAGACATTGTCTTCTAACGTTTTTAAGATTTGCCATACTAGACTCTTAGTAAAGACAGAGTAAGAAGATGCCCTGGCAAATGTTGGGTTTAGAAGCTTTTGCCTTTAAGTTATTCTGAGCTTAATGTAACACTGTGTGGTTTTTATCCTTTTTTTTTCTTTTTCTATGTGAATAGATACCAAAATACAGATGTAATCCAGGAAGCCAGGAACAGAAGACCTTGTCTCAGTCCATTCATAGGCTTCTTCCAGTTTCTGCTCACCTCTGCTCACCCTGAAATTTCTAATTTTTCTGGGACAAAGAAGAGCTGAACATCAACAATGAGTGCTACGTTTTTTATGTCTGACCTGTGCTATGGCCCTTGAGATAGCAACACTTCAAAATTATCAATTCCACCAGGTATGATTATTCAGTTTCTGATTTTAATACTAAATTTAAAGCCTGTCACATACATACTCTGGTATTTTTATTCTTCTGCTGAATGGATCTAAAGTTTATAATGAAAAAATAATTACTAATTTCATCAAAATCAAATCACAGTGTTCAGGAAGCTTATATATAAGCTTTTTCTAAAAGCTTATATATAATGTTGCATAACCAGATATATGCCAAATTGAGTTACTCCAAATTTTCATAGAAAACATAGAAAACAGAGCTTGAAGGAATCCAAAAAATACATACTTCTGTTCCGAGACAGAATTAGACATGACTAAAATAATCTTTCACAATCAGTTCTGCCATCTGAGTCATTTTCACTTTAAGAATGCCTCATATTTGCTTTTCCTTTCTGGTCTTTAAAAATAAATAAATAATTGAAGAGAGACAGAAACCATAGGAAGAAAATTATTTTCCATTTATGGTAGAGAATGGAGAGAAGATAATAGATATTTGATGTGAATATTCCCTGCCTATTTTCCTTTCCATAAAATAAAACAGACTTTGTGAAATCCAAATTACCTACATAAGGAGAATTCTCTAGAGAATCAATCAGCTATAAAAATCTTAGGTATTTAAAAGAAATACAGGTAGAATATCATAAATGGCTTACATAGCAAATGTACCATTTTCTCTTCCATGTAGTCATTAGTTCTTTTATCCAGATAATCAAATATAGTAGAATCCATTTTAAAGGCTTATTTGTGCAAGAGAGGTGAATATTTAAAGAAGGATAACTACAGGAGAATAAATCAAGATTATTTAATAATTTTTAAGGAATATTTGGCTAAAAAAGATATACCTTCAGAAGAAAAAATAATCAGAGATTACTTAAAATATAGCTACTATTCTTGAACAATGATGAAACACAAGGAAAAAAAAAGGCATAAATACAGGCCTTGCTTCAGAATACTGCAATACAAGTTAAGCTACATCTAGTGACATTATACAGAAGGAAAAAGAGAGGGAAGAAATCTATGAAACTGCTGAGATATGGGATGTTTAATTTGTATATATATACATATGTGTATAGGGATATATATACACATCTACATATGCACATGTGCATAAAAATAAAACATACAGATAACATAAAGACTGAAAAAGAATCCATCTATTTTAAAAGAGACAACTATACTGCAGAACATAGTAGAATTTACAGCTGGGGTAATTTCAAGCAAGAATTTACTTTCTTAAGTGCTCTTTAAAGAAACCCTGTCTGAAGTACTATTTTTGTTAGAGCCACTGCAAGTTGTGCAGAAGAGATGCATGCAGACTTTCTTTGTAATATAGAATTTTTTACTTGCTCTTGCTTCTATTTTCTCAGCCATTCAGTAGATTCTTGGTGTGAAAAAGCAAAGTCCACGGCCTTCATCTATCCCTACTCTTCACCTACAAATTCCCCACGGACACTGAAGGTAAGAGCAGCTTTCCAGCTCTCCTAGATGTCTGCTGGCACCCTCACCACAACTGGCAACAAACACAGATGCAAGGGCAATTCCAGGTCCTGGCCACATCAGAGAGGAACTGGGCTCTACAGGTGTTCCTAATTTCTCCAGTACCCCGGTGGAAATGCATATCCTAGTTTTCATTGCTGAAAATAAAGTGTGTTTCAAATTAAAGGTCAGTGAATTAGGTTAGCACAATGAGCAAAACAGTAATAAATGCTAAGTTATGTCAGAGTTGTCCAAGTCACTGGCTAATTACTGGACATTCTGCTCTTCTGAACTCCACATTTAACAAATTTACAGAGGTTTAGTACCTCACTGCGGACAAAACTAATTACAAAAGACAATTCCCTGCATGATGTTACCCTCCCCACACAGAATTTAAATAGGAATTGCCATTTTTCTCAGCCTTCTCAAATGCAGGGCTTACCTTCACTTTACAGGAATTGTGTCCTTTTGTGGCTTTTTCTTCAAGGATAATACAGAGAGGTAATCACAGAATGGCTAACCAAGTACTGTAAAACTATGGTGATGCTTAACTATTGGATTACAAAATTATTAGGAAAGAATACAATTGCCAAAAAAGGTAAACAAAGAAGTAACACATTTCACTTTAGTAAAACAACATTAAAGTACAGTGCAAATCTTTACATTTCAGTGAGAACATCTTCTGTGTCTCAGATGCTGCAAAGAATAAAATCTTTCCACAAACATGCTTAATGAAGTAACCAAAGCATAAAACATTGTAATAATCATAATGGAAGTATTAGCAAGCCATAACAATGAAGATGCTACATTTCTTTTTTTCCTCCTTCTTAAAAAAAAGTGTTAGATACTATCATCTTTATTTCCATTATCCAGCTGTTGTATAAATGGAGGGAGAAGCTGAAGGGCAAAGATGCATACGTAGGTATTTTAATCTTTACCAGAAATTCGAATTTGGATCAGAGGGTTGGGTTGGTTTGTTATATGCACAAAAATCTAATCTAAAATTAAGATATATCAACACCCATACAGAAACTGAGCAAAACAGTTTTGCTTCTACCCCATTTATCAATAAAAAGGTAAGGTCTTACATTATATACAGACCATCTATGTATGTGCTATATGGTGTGTGGCTGTAAATGCTGATGAATACAGTGTTCTGCTTCTTTGATGCTGAAAGAGTATACGTATACCATTAATCTCAATTTAAACAATCAGCATCACATTCAAAGATTAGAACGGATGTAATTATTTAAATTGATGACTCAGGTAAGAATTAAAACCACAACTAAAATGGCCACCAAAATTTGTTTAAACACAGTCAAGAATCCAAAGCATAAGTTAAATAATATCCCACTTATACTTTGCAACATCTTGGAGCCTTAGCACACACATAGTCTCAAAAGATAATGCTAATGTTTAAGAATTTTAGAATAATTTTTGAAAGAGGCTGAACAAAACGTGAGAGCAAAGATGCCACTGCGCATCATGTCCCACCAATGATGACTTTCTCTGTGAATCAACACTATTTAAGTGCTTTATATCTCCAAGCATCATCTCAAACTCTTACCAGATATCTGCCAGTAGATAATACAATAGAGCAAATGGGCTGCCATCCTTACAGATGCATCCTTACAGATACACTAAAGAAACTGAGTCATGTGTTTACCACCAGCTTTCACTTCTGTATGAACTTGGGGCTCTGGCTCAGAGAGCATGTTTAGGGTAATTTACTTTTGAGTAAGAAAATGTTGTACTTACTACTCAGGCAGAGACAGCCAAACAATTGACCTTACTGATAAAATAATACAGTAATGTAAATGGCAGAGATGACCTCAAGCTACTCCTAAATTCTAGACTGAGCAACTATGTAAGTCGTTTGAACACTTTCATCCTCATACAGCTGTGTTCTGCAGACAACAGGTAAACTCTAAGTCAGTACCAAAAGAGCATTTGGTTCCATTCATCACTTAAGGCTTTTGCTTATAACATTTGACATACATAAGGCAGCCTTGAATTTGGGTATAATTTACATGCTGGACATATTCTACTGTCTTGAACTTATTCAGTTGCAACAGGAAGGGCAACATGATGCAATGTTGTGATGTCAGGCCTTTTCAAGGCTGCTGGGAGTAGCAGCAAAACAGTATTTGGATGAGCCAGTTATGCTGTACTGCTGAAAGCGTAAAAGGCAGTCTTGCCTGCATGAACCAAGAACTTAATGGACACTGGATACCAAACAATTATTCATTACCTTCAAAGTGATCCTGCCACAAGTATTTTGGCATGACTTATTTACATTTTCATTGCCTCAGATAAGCTTGATTTTGTATTTATGGGAATTCAGTTCCAAGAGAATCAAACAAAGGATAAGGTTTTATGATACTAAAATAAACAAGCAATAAAATGTTCAATTCACTCAAACCAGCCTCTTAATTGTAAAACAATGAAATCTAAATGAGATTAAGTCTACAAACTTGTCCCTTTCCCTATGGTTGCTAAGAGATTCCTGTTCTCAAACAGTAACGAAAGGTGAGTTCTCTAAAATTGCCAATCATTCGTGGAGATGTATAAACTCATATATAAACTCAAATATTCAGGGTACTCAAGCTAGCTACTGAGCAGAATGATGCATGTGAAGAATTAAGTGTTGTTGTGCTCTGCAGGTGCCAACCCTCTAAGACTAGGGTATGTAAATGAAATCTTCAAAACACTTCAGGTGCACACAGGAACCAGTACAGTGCTCTCAAAGGGTGGGAAGCTAGCAATGTGATTTCAAACTTTCTTTTTTTTTACTTCTAAGAGTCATAACCAGATAAAGAAACTAACAGATCAATGTACAGTGAGGTTGATAAAACCCAGATTGCATATGGTGACTGCCTAGACTAACTTAATTTTTCTTATCGTTATTAGAGAAAACTTGAAGGTTATCTAGCTATCTATACATACTATCTGTGTGGAATTCTAAGGCAAGTGTTTTGGTACTTCAAGCACCAAAACAAGAAAATAGCTCCACACAATTCCATTTGATTATGCCAAGCCCTTCCTCCACAAAACACACAGATCTCACCACCTGTATTGTTTAAGAAGCCCAGCAGATTTCATTAAATCAGCTGTCAAACATTAATGTATTATCAAATGACTAAAGGTTATATAAAGCTGCTGTTTACCAGCTGAGTAGCTCAGAGAAGCCCTCCTGCTGACTGCTGTTGGCAGAAATCCATGCTAACAGAGCATTGCCTGCTAAAGACTATTGTTGCCTTAGTTTTTGGCTGCCATGAAGGCATAGATTGCACAAGCAAAAGACAGGATCATAAAAGAATTTCTGGAAGAAGGAAGATAGGCCATGCAAAGAATTTGACTGAAGTGTGATGTTTCAATTTTGCTCTTCCTCTAGCCTTGGCCATTTTCTTCTCTCCTTCTCTGTCTCCTCCACCAAGCTACATCTTGCCTTCCTGTGGGTATCTTTTCATTGAAACAGAGGACAAAGTATGCAGGATTCACCAGAAGGGAAACTTATCAGTAAATTCCAACACTAGCACATAAGCACCTTCTTGCTTGGAAAACAAATAATCTCAAAGGTTTCAGTGAAACCCAGGTGGTTTCCAAAAGGAAAGACATCCAGTCTTTATTCTGACATAGCACAATCACCTGGGCTTCCAGGAAGCTGTTTTCATCCTACAACTTGTCCCAGAGACCTCGTGTACCTACCCATGACACAGCTGGCAGGGCAAAATGGTCACAGGCATCTGTGTCCTTATCATTACATCATCTAATTTACTGATAATAGTAATCTAAAATCTGAGGCAAATCTAGAGATCCTTGGGCAGTTTCAATCTGATCCAACATTCATAGAGACCAGTGGTATATGTCAGAAGTTCAAAAGCTGCATTTCCTTGTATATAATTAAAACCTAACAACCTCAATCACAAAATGCTTTTACAGTTATCATATTTTGTTTCAGCATGCAACCCTTGTCAGTGACAGTAGCACTCATAATTATTCAGCTGACTACCAGCAAAATCCTGAGCATAATGTAATGATGTAATTTGCACTCAAGTCAGGTGAAGAGAGACAAACACACTCAAATAAGATGAAGTCCATTCCACTAATTTGGTACCTGGAGTAAGGAAATTTCAAAGAAAGCAATAAAGGCTTTGGAATAAAAGATAAGGAATGCATGTAGTGGATCAAACAAGTAATATCAGGAAAGTAAATTGTGACTGTTTAACAGGACACATTTAAAACTGTAAACCATGGTGTTCTGCAATTCAGGCCAATTCACAGTTCTCCCCTGACAGATTACATATATACAAAGCTGTCCAGTTAATAGATTTCACCAGTTAATCTATTTCACCAATAGATTACCACTAGAGCACTGTCTTATCATTTAATCTGGATACAGGGATGCAGATGAATCTTTCCAATTCTCTGATACTTATTGATTGGGATTTCTGATTCAGACCTAAACATGATGCTCCAGTAAACATCACAGGAATCACAGTTTGATTAGTTAAATAATTTGCCTGATTAATCTGCAGCCTGGCTTCACATTTTCTATGATTCACAATGCATATTACAAATCATAAGATTTGTCTCTAGTTACTTTAAACAGATATTACAAATGCTGCTTCTCTGTCTGCCTTGTCAAATGGTTTTCAGCAGACAGGAAGCTTTAGACAAGAGAAATTAGAGAGGTGTTGGGTGCAGAATTTCAGTGACTGCATGTCTGCAAATAGCAAAAGGGGGAAGGCTTTCACTTCAATTTTTTCTGTTCCAGAGAATTCTCTGGAGTCCCATTTACTCCTGATAATTTTGAAATGGCTCAAAACCAGTAGTTAATAGTTTTCTTCCATTCTTATTTTGAAAAGAGATTCAATTTTTTCTTTAGTGCAGAAGTTTGTGTAATGCCATGTAAATAGATCCATTAGAAAGGATCTGAAGGAGAAATAACATGCAATTTTTACACCACATTTATATTTCTGCATTTGCTGGGATTTTCACCAGGGGCTACTGGAGAGTACATAGAAGATGTCAGACAATTGAGTGGCAACAATGTGTGTCCGTCTATGAGGCATCATGGTAATATATGCCTGGATGGGAGGGTACTGGTGACTGCTGAAGGAGGACTACAATAGGATAGAAGCAGAGATCTGAAGGGCTGCTTTGGCGGACCTGCATATTTATAGAGCTTCAAGAATTTTTTTTAATAACACAGCAGAGACTGTGTCCTAGGGTGACGTTATGATGCTTGTATCCCCATTTGTGTGTTCTGTTTATGCTGGATATTATGTTCTGTGCCTTCAAGACTGGCTCTGAAGAGTGAATGTTTTGTTTTGGGTTTTGTTATCTGCCCGCTCCCCCACGGCTGGCGGGACACAGAGACAGGGAGTACATAGTGTGGCTTTTGCTTTTTGCTGGGCTTTTTGCTTTGCTCTTGCTCTGGCTTCTGCTTGCTCCTGCTTTGCTCTTGCTTTTGCTTTTGCTTCTGCTCATTAGCTAGTTTAGCTAAGCAGTCCAATTTTTTTCCTCTGGACTGTTTTTTTTCTCTTTTTTTTTTTCCTTTTTTTTTCCTCCCCTTTTTGGAACTACTCGAACCTGCTCTGGACTGGGACCTGGAAACACCGAGAGCTTGCACCTCGTGGCTTGTAGCAGCCATCTCCAGCGCCGGAGGGACTGACAACAGAGCAACCACCCCCAAGAGAGACTTTCTGAATTTGTCATCCTTTTCAGAGTGGTGAAGGTGTTATCATCTGGTATTGTTCATTCTGTGTGCTGGGGGTGCTGTGCCTGTTAAATAAACAGGTTCTTTCCACTTCTCTCTGAGGAATCCTTCCCGAACCGGTTGGAGGGAGGGGCTGTGTGGGTTTGCTTTCTGGAGGGGCCTCCTTTTGCAGGTTTTCTCCCAAATTTGCCCTAAACTAGGACAGACTGGTAAAGTATTTAAGGACCCGATTCAACAAGCTAGCTAAACTAGACCAGGTGTCACATCCTACACTCTGGTCACAAAAATCCCATGCAGCAACACAGGTTTGACAAAGAGTGGCTGCAAAGCTGTCCAGCAGAAAAAGACCTGGGACTGCTTGTTGGCAGCAGCTGAACATGAGCTAGGAATCTGCCCAGGTGGCCAAGAAGACCAATGGCATCCTGGCCTGTATCAGCAATAGTGTGGCCAGCAGGACCAGGGCAGTGACTGTCCCCTTCTACTCTGCCTTGATGAGGTCACCCCTCAAATCATGCACCCAGTTCTGGGCCCCTCCATTCAAGAAAGACATTGAGTTGCTGGAGAGTGTCCAGAGAAATGCAGTGAAGCTGGGGAAGGGCAACAGAAGCTGATGAAAAGCCACTGAAGAAGCTGGGGATGTTAGCCTGCAGAAGAGGAGGTTTAATGGAGACCTTATAACTTTCTACAAACACCTGAAAGGAGGTTTTAGCCAGATAGAGGTCAGACTCTTTCCCAGATAACAAGTGAGAGGAACAGGAAATTGCCTCAATCTGCACCCGTGGGTGCTCAGGTTAAACATCAGGAGGAATTTCTTCCCTGCAAGGGTTGTCAAGTGCTGGAATAGGCTGTCTAGGAAGGTATGGAGGCACCATCCCCTGGGGTTGCTCAGGAGGTGACTGTGTATGATGTTTAGCTCCATGGTGTACTTGACAAAGTGCTGATGACTCAAAGTTTGGACTCAACTTGGGGGTCTTTTCTAACTAAATATTTCTATGATTCATTTCTTCCTTACCATTTTTCACAGACTTAATGCTATGCTCCTAAGACTGCTTTCTCTGAGTTCTAGACTACTGATAGACAGATAGTATTGGTACTTCCTGACATGACATCTTTTGATTATACCTACTAGAAAACTTTGTTTTCAGACAAGATCAGATTTAACTTCAAAATAACAGAAGATGAAGTTGTAAAGGTTGCAATACCCAAAATATAATTCCATATGCACCTCTGCAAAAAGCAGGTCTTCATTTATATAATGTAAAAAAAAAAAAAAAAAGAAAGATAAAACTGCATGTATTTTTATTGCAAATAGGTAATTTAACTGTGACTTTGACTACTACCTGATGGCTACAATATGAACAGAAGGAAAATTCAGCTGCAGAAACACTTTAAATCTTATTTTCATTTCAGAGATCAGATCATCAAATCTTCTGCCAACAATATCTGGTAGAGTTTCAGAAGTGTGTGCAAGGTTTTAGATAGACAAGTCCCTTTATTTGTTGTGAAGGGAGCTCTGTATATAAATGTCTATGCACCAGGCAGAAAATAGATCCCTTCTGTTTCACAAACCATATCACTTACTTCTAACAGAAGTCACTGCCCCAAATAATAATATACTCTGTAAATCTCTCAATCAGTTAGTCACAACATCTGACTATATGCCTTTTCAAATGTTAATTTTAGCTATTCACCTGTATGTAAAAAGTTGTCTTGAAGGTCTGTAAAACATTAATAAAGGAAAACACAGAAAGGCTGGAAGAGTTTGTGTTCAGAGATGCGTGAATTATTGCAACCAGTTTTCTCAAAGACTGCACCATTTAACTCAAAGGTGAAGATTTTAGCCGTCTTTAAACATAAGGATTCATTAAGAATACAGATTCAGAGGTCCTTGCAGAGTGGTTCTCCCAATCCTTCCATTAGACGTACCAGAGAATGGCAAATGATCTTCTAACTGAATCAGTGGCAATTAGATTTGACATTTTCCATTTTCCTAAAGTTAAAATGCATGCAGTAAAGTACTCTATGGACACAAACAAACAAACAAACAAATAAAAATAAACATGTTTTCTTCATGTATTTGTTATAGAAGGAAAAAAATATAAGACTCTGGCTATGAGACCATCTTTAGAAAATTTACTGAAAATTTAATGAGAATTTTTTATTTTTACTAATATCTAGCATGGCAAATGTTATCAATTGGCAAACTTATTTGAAAGACAAAAGAGTTCTAACAATAGTTACCTGTTTCTTCTGTAGCAAACATTTCATCTTCATCTCTTGCCCTTAAGCACTTATTAAATGGTTCCCTCTGGCTTTAAATGTAATTTTCTCTCACTACACTGAAGAGGAATATTTGTCAATCACAGCAGAAGAAAACCTTTCATAAAGTGTACTACTTCTCCAAAGGCTGGAAAACGTAAATTCTTGTTTAGTCTCTGCACTGATTCTTGACATTTTGATTAATAATTTAAATGTGCCCATTTTTCCTTCTCCCAGTTAACCCGTATACCTTATTATGAGCCTTATCAGGGCTGGCCTACATAAACCCAGAAAAAAAAAACCTATTATTTCCACCATTTAGCTAAAAGATTTCCCTTAGCCCTAAGACAAGAAGCATAGCCTTTTTTCAAAGAAGAAATGCACTGACTCATTCTAGCCGCCTATGCAGTGTGCTTGAGACAGAACCAAGTGTTTATGCCAAGATAGGCTCCTTACCAATGAATAATTTATTTACATGGCAAACATCCACCTTACATCCTGTCTGAACCTCCAAAAATTGCAAGAGCTGCTTATTGGGACCTTAATCAAAATTAGCTTTAGCAATATTTTTTTTACCAATTTCTGTATCATTTTTGGATGCCGTTTAAAATTTAGTTTTTGAAAGATTCCTGGTCTGTTCTAGCATATCCTTCACATCTCTTTTTTTGTCCTCTTTGGTCTGTTTTTGTACTGTAAATGTTGGAGCATTGCTCTCCCTTTACAAACCCCTTTACCAAATACTCAGAGTATTTTTTTCCACTCAGAGTCTCATTTTAAATGTTAAAAGGGAACAGACTTCCTCTATTCATTCACCCTCACTTATTTTGTTAAAAAGTGAAAGAAGATAAATGTATTTATTGTTTAACTCTTGCCAAAGAGTTTAATCCTGAAAAATACACACAGACACGCAAGCACGGCTTTCTGTAAGCCGTAAGAAAATTACTTTTTTTTTTACTATTGTGAATGCAATTTAAAAAATCCAGAAGTACTTCCAACTCAAGTACTTTTCAAGGTGAAAATGAAGCAAAGGACTTGGAAGAGTGCTATAGTATTTTTTCTTCCTATGTCATTGACATATCATGTGACTGTGGGTAAATCATCTTTTCTGTATTCTTGGAGTATGGCATTTCCCTCCCTGCACATGTCTAACAAAATAATATAGTTCAAAAGAGTTCATTGTTAAATACTTGGGTTTGTTTCTAAAATGAAGGAATATTACCTCCAGTTACAATTAGTTACAAAAACTGTAATCACACTGACCTTGTATGACCTTTTCATTAAAAAGGTCAAAGTAAATCCAGGAATATTTTAGGTTAAGAGAAATACTTTTTACTGAAAAAAATGTATTTGGAGGTTGTTATGTTTATGTTCCATAGAAATCATTAAAAACTCTGAAACCACTACAAGTGCAGATGAACATGTTATCCAAACAATATATATGAAGATAAAAATGTTGTATGTAATGATCTTATTATTTCCAATCAGAAAAGGGAATTTCATGCAATTTTACAGAAGTATGTTTTGTAACTTAGCTCTACTTTTTTTCGAAAGTGTAGTCCATATTTACAACACTTGAATACTTTCTATTATTGAAATAATTGCATAATTTCCCAGATTTTGAGTGAAAATAAGAGAAAATGTCATGCATTTTGTACTTCAGAATGGATTACTATTGTCCAGGAAATAGTTTTGTGACAAGCATTAAAGTTCTGAGATTCCCGCGCTCAGAGGTTATATTCCTAAAAGTACAAGTAAAATCTGTTCTATAAGAGAGTTAATTTTAAATCCTACCTTTTTTTTTTCTGAAACATTGCCTCACTCATTAGAAAGCTATAAAATTGAATGACAGGTATAGTATGGCCTTAGACCAAACCATAAACAAAATTAGTTCACCAGCATGAGGAAATCTTGTCCTCTTTGGTCTTTAATCTAAATTTCATTTATCAGATTTGAAGTTGAAATTTTGTTTGTCTGTGTGTGGATGGTCAAAAAATCAGCAATAAAGATGGCACCGAGCAGATTTTTGAGCTGAAAACTATGGAGTCATTATATGGAGTCGCCCTAATAACAATGTCTTTAATGAATTCTGGTTTTCTGCAGGAAACTAAGAATGATATAATGTTATAATCTTACTAAAAATATGGTGAGTATAAATGGGCACTGCTTCTTCTAGCAAATACTGGTAAAGCAAAATCTCAGAGTGTAGGAAGTTTTATGTTTTCATTTTTCTGACACAGTTTAAAAAGTAAAATTATGCAGCAACCCAGTAAATTGGTATAAAAAGCATTTATGTTAACACAGTTTCATAATTTTGAGACTGCCATAATATCCTTACATGATTTTTTTTTACTACTCTAGTAGTAAACTGTAATTTTTGTAGTTACAGTGCAATATCAATATTAGGTCATGTGTCCATATTCTGTAACAGTAACAAATGGTGCACTCAACCCTCATATTTTTACAGAATGTATTTTTATTCATTTTATGCAAAATACATAAAAGAGTTAATGATATTTTGCACAAATCCAAGCTCTTAAAATTCAGTCAAACTAGATTCATTCAGGGTGAGTAAACACACCACATAATATTGTCAGACACCTTTATTATTAACAATGCGTAAAATGGTAAGGAGTGCAGAAAGACTAACTTCCTGACATCATCTTTTTTGTAACAATGAGATAAGGACAATAATGATTTTGCGCTGTAAAGTGCTGTAAAACAGCCACTGAATGTAACAGATATTCTTTATCAAAGGAGTAATTAAACAGAGATGGTAATGGCTAAGTTAACTCAAAGTGCATTTTTAACCTACAAGAGACTGCAAAAAATAACATCAGCATTTTCATGTTTACAGATTTCCAGATTTAGCTTGCCTTTGTGAATTCCCTTGTAAAGGGTTTTTTTTTTTCTGCTGTTGCATTCTCCTGCTACCAGTTCATAGCATGCAAAAATTTAATCAGAAAATTTTGTTAGCTTTTTCAGCTTTGGTTTTGTTTCTCTGGGTGGGATTTTTGGGGGTGTTTTATGGTTGGTTGGTTGGTTGGTTTTCTTTGTTTTGTTTTGGGGGTTTTTTTTGTTTTGGTTTTTTGTTTGTTTGTTTTGGGGTTTTTTTGGGGTTGTTTTGTTTTGTTTTGTTTTGTTTTGTTTTGTTTTGTTTTGTTTTGTTTTCAGAGGTTGTTTCCAAGACCTTAGCATTGGATCTTAGCATCTTAGCATTGGCATCTGGGGATCAAGCTACATTCTCAAGAGTTTCATATAAGTGTTAATCTGCCTGTAAAAACCGCAGCAAGGTAAAAGAATGCAACAAATCCAACTCACATGATCTTATAAACACAGAGCAACATATGTGTATACAGCTATCTTGTCCACATACTCTCTGAGCTTAATGCTCCTCACAACTAAATACAAGGCCCTAAGATGTGGCTGTAACATAGCAGAGAGGTTTCTGAGAAAGCAGACAAATGTCATTGTGCTTTTCAGTTCAGCAGGGTGCCAGGACAGTGACTGACAAAAAAGATGTAAGTTCCTCTCCCTACTTTAACAGCTTTTTCTTTCCATTGGCCGGTACTACAAATTTTGAAAGGCTCATCTGGTCCTTTTGCTATCTTGAACATAAGTGCCAGGCACTGAATAACTGTTGATCAACAAGTGTGCTGCTCTTGTGTTAATCTCTCAAAATAAGCTGAAGTCTTAGATTTCTACAGCCAATAGCTTTCTATTCTGTCCTCTAACATTGCCTTCTCTGATCCTTACTTATATTTTTCTTAATTTACAAGGAAGGTGAATTGCTTATTTCACTCTGTATCACATTCTGAGGTCAAGAATATGGTTAAAGAATGCCTGGGCACGTGAATCTGAGAAAAAAGACTGCTGAAAACTGGAATTTTTGAAAATCAGCATAACTAAGTAAAACAGCATCTTGCCTTTCTCATCCCTATGAGCAGAAAGCATAAATGCCACTTTTTTTTCTGCCTTGCAACTCTGCCCTTTAATTTTCAGCTTAGACAGGTAGGGAGGCTATATGGACGGCTGTCACTGTCACTAGTGTGATTCCATGTTAGGCTTAATTACCCAAGGTTTTACTACATAGGTGTCTAGATTCATGAGCCTAACAAACCACAGCTAATTTGTAAGTGAAGTAAAAAGAAAAATCACCAATACCTGAAGGCATTAATTTCTCTGTGGACAATTTGATAATAATAAATTTCTAAAAAAGTAATTTGTGATTAAAGTAACCATGGACATGCCACCAGGTAAAAACTGGAAGCTAATGGAAACAGTAATGAGATTTAGAGAAATGAAATAATTACTTGTTTCATTCCCTCCTGTGGTCCTGTATAAAGTGGACTTCTTCATGGTTATTACTGCTGTGATGCAGAACAGTCTTGCTTGTGGTAAGAGAAGGCAACTGAGGAAGGAATGAGATATTTTTGGCCTTGGTGTTACTGGAAGATGTAGTGCACTTGAGAAATCCAGGTTGCAGAGGTAAAAATACTAAACAATACAGCTGCTCCTAGTAGAGCATGGAAGAAAACAAATAAAATTAAATCATTTTAGTTTTCAATGTCATTAATTAGGATATTTAAATCCTGACATTGAGAAGTCATGCTTTCTTTTATAGTAGGAATATTCAAATTCATAGGAACCACTTTCTGCACACTAGGCAAGCCATTTTATTTTATTTCTTAATGTTCAAAAGAATTACTGTGTAGTCCTGACACCTGTTACCAAAGAAAAGCTCTATTTTATGATCTCTGAAAAGGCTATGAGATACATATTTTTTGCAAAACTATGTGATAATCAAGGCACCAATTCAGCAGGTACTAGATTTGACCACATGTATAATCTTGCTTTCTTTTAAGGGACTTCACAGTGAATGTGTAATTTAGGAACACTACCTAAGAAATAGAAGTTTTCTTTTGAAATGTTTCTGCAGTTCAGATGTACAATTATAGATTCGATCTTATTTTCATAAAAAAGTGCATTAAAAATGGCCCTTTGAATTTGATTAGTGTTTGTATATTAGAACAAAGTTTGTGGAAATCTTAATCCTTGGCCAGTACCTTATACCAGGACCATTTCAGCACCTTGATCTAAAAAGTTGTTTCCATGATGCTGAAGCACATCTCTAAGTTTATGCATTCTGTATTCAGAGGGCTACACAAAAGCATCAAGTTGAAAATCCAAATTGTGAAATCTGAAGGAAGGAAAAACCTTGAAGCAAGACAATTGATTTAAATATAGATCTCTGAATTATTGTCTGAATATGCCTCCATGGAATCTCTGTTCATGTAGATCATTTGATCATCAGATCAAAAAGTGTCACTTTAAGTTTGCCTGTAGAATAACTGAAGGAGCACCAAAGAAAGATGTCAGAAAGGTGTCTTGTATCTGGATCACATCTTTCACTGCACAGTTAGATCACTCACTGTCTGTAGATGTAGCAATACCACTGTCTAGTCACTGAGTAGAATCCACTTCCATTAGTGCCAGAAAATGGTAGCATTTCCTCAGAAACCCCCAGAAATCCAAAGCTGCATGGTGATGCAATACTTTAGGAATCTCTTCATAATATATGTCAATGACTTTAAGTAAGTTAATTTCTCAATAAGAGAGAAAAAAAAAAAAACCAATAGCAATTATCATATACTTCTTCAGTCTCTTCAGAATTTTCCAGCCAATCCGTAGAAGAAAATTGTATTCATAGTACAGGATTTTACAGGCAAGCAAAAAATAAATTATGAATTATTCTGTATAAAACTATTTAGAATTGCACAGAAATTGCTTTAAAACTCACTATGTTTCTCTAAAACCTTTCTTTTTATTTCCCATTCAATTCCACAGAATCTTACAGAAAGGAGTACTGGTTTTGGCAATACAGGCAATGGAAAAACCTCCTGAGAAAGAGATCCTTTGGGGCCAGAGACAGAAAAAAACATATTCATTTGAATACAAAGAATCAGAACACTGTTATAAATGTTCAAGATTACTTTTCCCTTTTCTCCACTGCTAGAATGGAAAAGTGAGCTAAGTCCATATACTTGCCAGCATCTTTATTTTCCAAAAAGTTATTTTTTAATTTATTTCGCACATAAGAAAACCTACATCTTCCAATCTAAATTTAGACTGTGAGACTCTTATCCTGCAGCCAATCATGTAAGGTAGGTACTCAAATAAAAATGAAAAATCGGAGAATCCTAAAAGCAGTAGAACTAGGTCACAGTTAGCCTTGCATATGATTAAGAGAAAGTTTCAGTAACAAAGGTATTCTTGTTAATGAGCTGTAATTTAATCAGCTTTCTCATGAGGAAAAATTGTCTCCGCATAGGGTGTAAATTGCCCCATACAGAGCCAATTAATGAAGATAGAAGGTTTTTTATGTGCCCTATCCAATGTACTTAAAGGAAAAATCCTTGCAGTGGAGCAGTTCTCAGGTGCACATTAGATAGTTACATATTGCTGGTTCTACTTAGTTGCATTAGATTTAAAGCAAGGGGCTCCACTTTCATGAGATTTGCAGAGAAACAATTGCCCACTGAATGACCCACTTCTGTCGTTTAGAAAAAGAAAACAATCAGTAACTGGCGTCTTATTTGCACAAATTTCGTTTCTAAAAATCTGAGCCTGGATACTGTGGCAGCCCTGCATCTGTTCCCTTTTAATTATTTAATTGTTTTTAAATGGTAATATGATGTCTATTTTAAAGTTAAAATAATCAGCTGCAAAGATGTGGAGAACGACCTGTTGGTTTGCAGTAACAGCACAAAAGAGTGTAATATCTTTGCATGTTTGGTGTCTTCTAGGTTTGAAGAAACAAAAGCTGCTTGCAGGAACTGAAGAAGGAACTATTGCACACCCTTGGTCTCCTCAGCTGTATTTCTACATTCAAGGGTCAATCTGGAGCTCATGTCTAACAGTATCTGTCAGGATCTCAGGTGCATTTGCAAGGACCTTGGTGGTATTTCATTAGCTGGTTGTCAATAGCAAGAGATGACATCTGATTATATTTAGACTAAAAGTCATGCAGGAATTACGATGTGCTTTTGCACAGTAGTTAAGAGTTTTGGAGGAATGATGAGCTACAGACATCCTTTCTAAGACATGTACAACTAAATAAAGGAAGTGCTTATTTAAAAAAAATAACATTTCCTGAAATTTTATAGATACAATTGAGGCATTAATTTTCTTTAGGAATTCTAAACCACTTAGCTAAACCATTCCATTAAACTTCTGTGTTCTTTGGTGTATTTAGTAATATTGCTTTCAACCTAATTTATAATTAATTATTCTTTTTCAATCTATATTAACTCCCAATTTAGATATTTAGTGTGCCTGTGTCTAATTTGTTATGCATTTTGACATATTATTCAAAAAACAACACCTATATGATCTATAAGAGGCTTCTTATATAGTGATTTGTTAATTTAATTATCACATTTTTAAAAGACATTTCTTGTAGTTTCTATTTAGCACTTGGGCTAGAGAAACAAAGAACTTAGTGCAACTCTTAGTGCAATTTCTATGCATCCAGAAAAGACCAATATGTGTCCAGCATTCAATTGTACTTGCATATGATTTAAAATTTTTGGTTGGATACCCATATGCGTAAAGGAGAAACAGTATGATTAAATGGGAGTGTTGATATTTCTCATAGGATACTTAGGTATGCAAGGGAAATTCTAGCTATTTTTAAGGCTAATAACATACTTGTATTTTCAGTTTCAGGAACAACTAAGTAAATTTGTGATTTCCAACTGCCCTTGTCTCTTACATTTCCCTTATAAAAACATTTATTTATTTCTCTTCTAATTCCTGTTACTTCTACACAGGGGAAACATTGAGCTGCATAGTTCCCTTTCATTTAAAATTTATTGGCTAATAATAGCACTTTTAATATGTAGATGTGATTACTAGGCCTTTATATACCATTATTATATCAACTCAGAATAAGTAACTCTGTTCACCTTTCACTCTTGGACATAATTGTATTTGGAAAATCCCCATACACCAATTCTTTAGTCATTTCAGGATGTTTTTAATGGCCATTTTCAACTAAAAATATACAAGAAATAAAATATTACTATTTCTTGAGAGTCTTAAATACTGAATTTCAGAAGCAAATTTCAGAAACACATCTCCTGTAGCTAATCTCTAGGATACCTCACATGAGAATAAATATGGTCAACACACTACTGCAACAATCATAATAATATTAATAAAATATTACTACTATTATAACATATTAAGATACTAATGGGGTCAACAATTTAGGCATTTTCTTTTAGGAAATATTGCAACTATATATATTTTATAAATAAGTAAGAGCAGTTCTCAAAGCTTCATATATCAGCACTGATAATTTAGATCTTCTGTTGCATAATCTTTGAGAAGGAGAACATAAGGAGAGCGTTTATCATTTTTGCAACTGTCTAGAAAAAAAAGCCCATAGAAATGCAAAAGGACAGAGGACAGTATTTCCACCTCAGGCTAAGAACTTTTAAGATTCTACAACAACCCTGTCTGCTTGAGGTTCTAATCTTATTGCCACATTTCAGTTCCAAAAATTTTACAACATTTTTTCTTGATCCTTTGTAATTTCTATTAAATTTCAAATATTTTTGGAAGATTTTTTTCCCCATCAATCTCCTTTACCTCTTCAAATGCTCCTCCATTAAAGTTGATTACCTGATGAAAACATATGTATGTTTTCATATATAGAAGTGAGTATATAGACTCACTCCAGTGTTTGCTTTGTTCACTTTTTAAATAACAACTGAGTTTCTCCTCTTCCCATCAACTAGAAAAATGGAAAATTTGCTTACAGAGGTACATGTCTCATACTTGACACTGAACTTTGGATTGTGGAAGAAATGGTGCAACACATATCTGTCCAGAACATTTTTGGTTTTGCTTTTTTTGCAGCATTTATGGAGCTATTGGATTTTTGTGTCTTCATTGTTTTTTGTGGCTTTATCTTCAAAAGCATAATGCACTGATCTTCAGAGAAGGAGCTTAACTATTGGGACTGTCAAACAAATATTCTGTGAATAGTTAATTCTCTAAATGTATCTATAGATACTAGATGACACAAGGAAAAAATAATCAACATTTCATTCTTCAAAGATAAAGGTTTATCTGTTTGTTACTTCAGTATGTTTATATTCACTTACAGCCAACACAATTCAAACTATTTTGAAGTTAAATCTTACAGAAATGAAAAAAAAAAAAAAAACCAAAAAAAACCCCAGGTGGGTATATAATATATAATGAAGAATTCCTCTTAAGAGAAACAGAACATTCCCTCTACATTATATGTGTAGCACTTACAGCTATTTTGTAGGGGTAAGAACCATGAGAAAAATTGCACAATCAGGTGATAAATTACGTTGTGACAAATTAATTTTATGTGTGCCTTACCTGCCCTCTACTCATTAATCCATCACTTGGGACTCTCTTTAGCCTCCAAAGCTTGAACAGCCCGAGATATATGCCATCCTAACTCTAAGCATCAGCTAGACAGTAAAAAAAATTGTCTTGTTATGTCTATCCAGAAAAATTAAATAAATCAACCATGACTCACTGAGTATGATGTTATCTTCTGTGCTGCAACATTTTGAAAGAAAAACATAGGTATGAGTGTCCAGGTATACATATATACGTGAAACTAATTTCCCAATTTTAAAAACTTCTAAAATTGTTTGTTCAAATAGGCTTTTTGTGATATACAGAGGGTCCTTATTGGTATGTAATCAGTGTAACAACTTTCAGAAGCAGTGACCGGCAAGTGATGAGCACAGTACAGCCCTAATAGGTCATTCATTCATCTATTGCATAGGCCCGTGTGCCTGGTCTCAAGCTCACAATATTTCAAGGAGGAACAGCTGCTGTTGAAATTGCCCTGCACCCAGGAGAAATGCTGCTGGAAAACAACTACTTCTGCGTTCATTGAGATCTCTGTGATCAGCTGCCAGACTTTGCAAATGAGCAGTCAGGCTTTAAAAGATAAGATCTCATCTGGAACATTCCCAGGTAAATATGTAGCCCCCCCCCAAACACTGTGATTAATTCAAATCAAATTCTGTTCATCTCCTGTCTTTGCAGCACTCAGTAAAAGCCCTAATGAAGAGCAATGCTGAGGTTTTCATTAGTGACTCTGGAGAGGAACTTTCACAAAAACACGACTGCCATAAGGGTTCTTTTACCACAGATATCTTATCATGTGCATATGCCACAAGAAGAATAAAATATCCTCTAGAGTCCTCTGAGGTCAGATTTCCTTCTCCTACATAATAGATCCATTAACAAATGCTACTGGATTTTTCTGACTAGAAGGCTGAGCCGGCAGTAACAGCTACCCACACACCTAGCTGGGATTGAACATCTCCCAGCACCTCTGTTCATTTCCAGCATTGCCTTTCCTACAAAACCTTTTATGGAAAAATAGATATGCATAATTTTCAGCTCAGCAGTATAAATTCTGTGGTGCTGTTGCACCACACAATTCCTGAGGGCCTTGCTTTTGGCACCTTCACAGTCAGTTCAACAGTAATAGCTGGCTGAATTGGCTAACGAACACTAGCAAAATGTTTCAACAGTGGCAGGGGAATGGCCAGAATGCAAGACCTCTGACATTTAATTCAGCTTTTGCTACATTGCAGAAAGAATGAAATGCAGGAAAACAACCCATGACACTGAGATTTTGTATGAAATGTTATTTGCTGATATCACTTGCCTTGTGGGGTAAGTTTTCTAGACTGGAAAAATGCTGAAAATAAGAAATTAAAACCCAGAAGTGAAAGTTTACCCCCAAAAAATTTAGAAGTGTTGCATCAACTGCTGCTAGCCTTCATTATCTGGCCTTGCTTTAAGATTGCTGCTTAAATGTCAGTTACATATCAATAACTGGTCATGAATAATAATTCTCTCTTTAACCCAGATTTGGCATTTAGGAAGACGCAGTTCACTGAAAAATGCAGTAGTGTAACAGCAACTAGTTTTCTAGGTTTTTTAATTAAGATGTTTTCTAAGTTTTCTTTGCCAAATTGCAGAGGAGACAGTTTAGTTGAGGAACATGCAGTAAATATCCTTACATTCCTTACAAGGAATCTCTATTAGAGCCTCCAGCTGATGACATTGAAACACTTTTTAGATGGTTTATAAAAATCTGGCAAATTTAGCCTTCCTGAACCACTTCCTATTAGGCATTTCTACCATAGTTATATGGAAGTAAAGGAAGAGCACCTTAAGGCTTTCCTAAAGATCACAATAAAAGTCTCTAATATGAACCATTGATGCTAAATCTCTTAAATTCCATTCATATTTTGGTTTTGTGAATTTGTGGATTGTTTTTGTTCTGTTTTGGTTTTTTGAAAATTATATGACAACCAAACCAGCAGGTAATGTGTTTAATGACAACATTATTTCAGTAATCCTTTTTTTCAGCCTTCTGACAAGCCAAAGAACAAGTAAGCATTTCCTCTAATTTAAGGACTTAGAAACAAAGTATTTGGCTTAATTTCCAGGGTATAAGTAGGGTTATGCACCAATCAAGTCTATATTATGGAATGCAGGCTACATTCTGAAAGAGTCTGGACTCTTTCAGAAAAATATTAAACAATTATGTTATTTCTTAAACCTTAAAAAATAATGACTAATATTAAGTAATAACTAATCGGAGAAACATTGACAGTGTATTGGCTCATCTCACCTTTTGCTTGGGTATGAGGAGGAAACCAGAAATTTTGCTTGGGTATGAGGAGGAAACCAGAAATTTTGATGGAAAAATAAGTATCATTTGTGTCTGTGAAGTGTTTCTTAGTTGACAGAGGCAAAATAAAATCCACAGGCAAATTACTTGGGATGACAACCAAGCTATCTAAACTTATGTTACAGAGAGAAGGGCAATTTTGAGAACTTATTCTGCCCTATTCTAGTCTGCTACTTTTTTCCTAACCCCACAGTGCTAGCATGTTGAATTGGTTTTCAAATCACAGGAAGATTTTTCAACATTTGCAATAGCAACAAGGTAAAGGGCCTCAAAATCACATTCCCAAATATGTTTTCAAATATAAAATTCTTTATCAGTTTGTTAAGAAGCTAATTGTGAGGATCCTGTCAAAAAAAATAAAGTCTATTTAGTCAGTCACCTGCTTCCCTGTATGCATTCTGTCATCATTCTTGATGGCAACCTGCTACATCCCCTAGCTTCAGTAGTTATCACAGGAGCTATTTTCAAAGGGACACAAGTTTTTAAAATAATAAAATTTACTACAAGAAAAAGAATACTTTCTATTCCTAATCTCCAGTGGCACCTTCATTCTGTCAATATGTAGCATTATTTATATGTGCATAATGTCTAAAAACCAAATCGACTGGCAAAAAAACCCACAACTGATTTACTTGCCAAAGCATCTGATTCTTTTTTCATTTGCATGTATTTGTGTACATAGAATACAATAAGCAAGTCAAAGTTTATGCTTCAAAATATAATTGATTTTGTTTAAAGTGAATTTAAAGACAATTTATGATGAGTCAAAAAATAATGACAGACAAATTAGGAAAAACAACTTTTTGGCAAAGCTGAGTAGGCTCAAAATAAATAAAGTACTTAGTGAAGTGAGTGGGAAAATTACACTAAATGATTAAGTGTTGAATCACTATCCTATTTATCTCACACTGCCATTTTTAAAAATAGCTTTCATCATGCATGTTTGCCATTTTTCCTACTGCAGGAACACTGTCATATATTTTTTGAAACACCTTCTTTCTATTCAGCAGACAAGAAATGTCACTGTTGATCATAGCTTTGATCCATCTCTGAGATTGCAGTTCCCTTCCACACAAGGGCTAATAATTGGTATAGTCTCACAATAACTGAAATACTTCAGAGGCTTCCTAGCCAAGTAGTGTGAACTCTTGTATTATCTGTGCTGTGCATATTGTAAGATATGGACCAGAAAGGGTTCCCTTGACCACCTGTATTCTAAAACAAATACAAACCAATGAATCACCTCACATACTACAAAAATATTTTTTTAGAAACAGTAATCTTCTTTTTTATATGTTTTAACCTGACAGCTTGTCCTATATGTCACCATCATTTATAGAAATAATGTAGTGTGATACCTACCACTGACCCTAAAAGGAATTTGCAAATGCAAAATTATCTTCACTTTGTTCTTTTCAACACACCTACAGTAGTAATACTTTGTGCTGGTATTTTTGTAGACTGAAGTGCTCGTATTTTTGTAGACTGAAGTCTATAGATAAATATAGTTAATTTACTGATATTTTCCCTAGCCCCTAAATGGATGCAATGATCCATATATCCTGCATGCAAGTTCCTGAGGCCAGTTAGTTCACTTCAGACATAATCCATCCAGAAAGATCTACCACTGTGGATCATGTCCTGTTCACACTAGTGCTTCTCACTTCATGCATTTCACATCCACTCCCATAAGAATTTTTGGAAGGGAAATGTTGCAGTCTTACCTAAGAAGAATTTATCATTCCTTACCTCAGGAGAATGGACTACAGAGAAATTGCAAACTAGAATAAAGTCCTCTGTGGATAGTTCTTGAATTTCTTGTGTCTGTTATGACTCTATCAGGATTATAGAACATGCTACTGTTTGATAAGAAAAAAGTTGTGTGTTGAATGAACTAGACAGTTTTTAATCTGTAAAGAAAAATTACTTCAAATCACACATTCAAAGAAAGTAATTAAGAGAGTGGGTTTAGTGAAAAATTTTCCATTTTAGCCAGGCACTTAAAATTTTTTAATGGTAAGCAATAGGAATGCAGAGCTCTATAAGAATTATAGAGGTTAGCAAGAAGTCAACAAAATCTGAGCTATGTTTATGCTATACAAAACAAGGATAGTGTACTATCACAGATGCTGACATTAGTTGTGAAAAGGATCATCTCCGCTGCTACTGCTTCCAAGGAAAGGAATTTATAAGAAGCTGTTTGTGTGCAAAGATGAATGTCTGCCAAGAAACACAAATGATTATGCGTAGTACATCAGAAAAAAAAGTTTGGTCTGAATTTATCCTGGGGGTAATTCTACCACATACTAAAGACTCTTACCAATAATGTATAAAACCTACCATTGTGAATATCTTTAATGTATGCACTATTTTTCATACAAATTATTTGTTCTTTGTGCAAATATTTGTACTTAACAGCTGACCATGAAATTTCGTGTTGCAAAAGACTGCAAATTAGTTACATTAACCTCACACCTTCACCAGCCTAAGCTTGGTCTTACATGAACCTGCAGTTTCAGGATTTTCTTTTGCATAAACTACTCCTTGACACTATCTGAAAACAAATGTAAAACAGCCTTTAAAATTTTGCAAAAGTACAAGAAAGAACAAAGTGTTGTCCTTATGAAGTGATCGGTCATTACAGTTTCCACTATCTAGGCATTTTTCCGTTTCATTTAATTTCGAGAAATCTTGTATAATTATACATCCACGTTTGCTTAGGTGTTAACAAAAAAAAAAACCAACTAAACAGTACAAAGTATTTCACAGAGTGTAATGGGCTACAAAGCACACCAAAGGCATCTTTTCTGGTATAATATAGTGCTTTGTTCCCTTTACAATTGTAGATTTTGCCTTCTTTTATGTTAAGCACATATAGCTTCTTTTATGCATAGCCATAAAAACTTGTGAAAGAAATTGAAAATAGAAAATAGAAAATAATAGAAAATAGAAAATTTTCATGCTCAGGAATTATTTAATTTAGAGTAAATGCTGTCTATATACTGCAGTGACCCAGATTTGAATCTGTAAAGACTAGCATGGGGCTTTGACTTAGCAGCATGGATTGCACGGGGATAATTTTGAAAAAGGTACTGAGAGGCCTGTGTGCATTCTGCTGGATAGAATAGTAATGTCAGCTTTTACATTATCTCTAAAAGATTTCTTAATTAAAATCATTCTATCTCAAAAGCACATAATGCTTCCAATTTACTATCTGGTGCCTGATGTATGAAATAGAGCCATGATCTCACAGAACTGAAGGAACATTGTTACTCAGTGGGAAGGGCGGGGGAAACCAGCTAATTTAAATATAATAATTTAATAATTAATGAGAACAGCTCATTTCACACTCCTAGGGGGGAAAAAGAAGGAGGAACCAAGCAGAGTTTTGAGCTTCTGTAACATTACTTCCTAGAAAATTAAATTTTTATTTTTCAATGGAAAATTAAATCAGCATTTTTCTAGACATTGAAAAAGAAAATAAAAATATGGTAAGCCTGTTTCTGTTTAAATCTCCCTTTGAGTAAGAGAAACATTAGGATACATACCCTGGCTCAGTCTAGGATTCAGTTACCAGGAGCGCTTGATCAGATGCTCAGTAGTGAGTCCCTGAATGGCCCACTGAACCAAATACAAGTATTCACAAGCTTTAGGATATTTACATACTTCAGTACTTTGTAGGTAGAAGTCTTAAGTCCTGCTTCTCTGTTAGACACTCGGTAGGAATGGAGTGCTGAGGGACAAATTTTGGATTATGAAACCACTCTTGTGGTACTTGATGACCTTGACTGATGGGCATATTCTATTGACTCTACTGAGGACAGTATGGTTTCCCCTCCCAAAAAAATTGATTGTTGCCTAAACACTCCCCAAATGTCAGTGTCATTTTTATGCTAAGGTAATGTTCTGTTTTCCAAAAAGCAGAACTAAATAAATTTAAGTATAGAAGTAGAATAAAGGTTATAAAATCAATTAAAATCAACTAGAAAAACAGATTAAAGGCTTTTTACCTAGAAAATATATATGCAAAACTGAGTTCAAATCTCAGGTATTGCCATCTGCATTCAAACCCCACAATAAATTATTTATAGCAGCTTCTAGAGTTCAGAGTTTCTCCAATTTCATATATATTTAAAGTGTCATATAACTAGAAAAAGATACCTTGATCTGTAATTGTTGTGTGTGAAGATAGATCTATGGGATGAGGGTATTATGTATCCCACATTTTCTGTTGAATAAATGAGAAAAGCGATGGTATGTTCCCACCAAAGCAGCCAAAAATTCTGAAAGTGTTAGTGGAAGAGCCTAATGAATTAGTGTTCACAAAGGCAAAAGATGAAGCCTGGGAAGGTTACCCCAAGGGATTTTATATTTTCATGCAAGACTTCTGGCAGAGTGACTGCAGAGGGGTGGGCAGTGGTCATGGAAACAATCACTCTGCCATTTCTCATTTTCATAGAAATACAAAAGTCTTTCTGCTTTATGCTCTGCCTGTCCATCCTCCTCCAAAAGGAGATCTGAGACCTGAGCTGAGAGACAGGAAGGTTATGCTGTTGTGTTTCTCTATGTGTCTCATTTCTTTAACAGGTTAATAATCTCATACACTCCCCTTTTCTTCATGGAATGTCTCAAGCCCTATTGATGTGTGTTCATTTTTTTTTCCTGATATTATCATGTCTAACTCCCAAAGCAATGCTGTTATTCCTTCAAAGCTGCAATACTGAGCTGTAATTAAAAGCAAAAGTGTATTTTTTACATGTGTCAAAAAATATTCATCAAGTCAGCATAGACAGCGCCAGGCACAGTATTCTACTTGCAGCTTAACCTACTACACACCACAAATACAAAGAACTGCTGACAGAAAATCTATGACTTAAAATACAACATAGAATACATTAATGTAAACAGCTAGTACTCAAACAATCTGGAATTTATTATACTTTATACTGGAAGCATAAGTTTGGTATACCAAAGACCACTGTGGAGGGATTACCTTTTCTCTCATGTTCATGTAAAAGCTTATCATACCTCAAATAAGCAATTTTAAAAATAGAAAAATCTTAATTTATAGGAAAATAACAATCTGCCACTTTCTTTTTTAATGCACCCTTCCATTGTGTATCACAACTACCTGAAGTTAAGAATAAACTAAAAACCAATGCCAGTCTTTTTGTAAGGTCTAAAATGCAAAATTGTTAACCACAGCAAAGATGCTGCAACTATTTTATTTTTATGAGGATACCTATTTCCTATTAGCTGCAAGTTATAACATTTTCTCTCAGGAACTCTGCAATTAATGCTGCTTTCAGGTCACGAATGTGACATTTGCTGCCCACAGAAAACTGTTAAGTGTCTGAAACATATGGCCAGAAACAGTGTCCAATAGTTAGGACTTCTGGTATCCATATCTGTCACTGTCCTTGCTCTCCCCTGCTCCCATGTTACCTAGTTATAATAAAAATACAGCACGTGGGTGTACCAGTTAATGTCCTCAAAGTGTCAATATACAGTGTCCTAGAATTAAAGGTCTCTAGTAGAGTAAGATGTAACACATATTCTTCTGACAAATAGCACTACTTCACTTGCTTAGACATAAATCAATCATTTAAATCATTGATAGTAACGAAACTCAGCACAGTTAATGTTTAATCTACTGTAAAAGACTAGATGCAAGAATTCCATATTCAGAGAAAATGTGAACTCAGAATAGGAGAGCATGTAGGCTCCAATTATTGCCTAGTTACCATTTTCATTTTCTGCAGAATTATTTTGTGAGTCCCTAGGAATTATTTAATAACCAGTTGTGAATGATGTCACTCCATTTATGCGTCATCTCCTGTATCAGTACCAGGTCACCTGTGCTGAAGATGTACAACATCTCCCATAGGGTCAGATGAAAAGAAAAAAAAATTTATTATGCCTTTGAATGATGTGAAGCAGGTCATTTTCTTTAAAGATGTCTTCTCTATAATTCAAAGCATAAAGGAAGAGTTCAAATTGGATTTTTGACAGAAACTTCTTTTTAAAAAGCCCCCTTGTCTGAAAAGAGGTATTCACAAGACTTTCCAACATATTTTGATGTTATCTCACATCAGTATTGACAGTATTTTGACTGCTGCAGGAAAAAAGAGAACAATTCACAGTACTTTAGCTAGATTTTATTGACATATTTCACTGTGCGTGGAGTATTAACAAGAAAGAAATGTTCTGAAGACCTATAAGCCTTTCCTGTATACACCCTGCTGACCAACAGCCTTTCTTGTCGTAGCATAATTTTTTTTAAAAAAGAGGCGATATTGACAATGGGAATCAGAGTGGCTGCAGCACAGATAATTGTGGAACAGTACAAAAGGAGACTTAGATTAAAAATTTGGTTTACAGCTTCTGATTTCTTCTGGTCTTTGGGTTCTTAGTAAAGTGATGTGGAAGTCAGTGGTCACCCCCTCTATGGAAGGAACTCAGCTCTGGTATCCCCTCAGCACAGTGCTCTTACCAGAAAGGACGTGGTGATACAGACAAAGATGTCACAAAAGCATGCAGCTGTCCAGGTGTCAGGCTGCAGAGAGGGCCAGAGCTTGGCACTGGTATCAGAGGGCAGTGGAGAAAACATCTGTGTGAGGTGCAACAAGACCAGGTGGATGATCTGCTCAGCCTAGTGGCAGAGCTAAGAGAGGGAATAGAACAGTTAAGAACTGTCAGGGACTCAGAGCAAAAGACTGAATGGTGGAGCCATTCCCTACCATCCCAGAGAGTACGCATCAGAAAGCTGCATCACTAGAAGGGAAGACTCCCCTGCCATCTTTACCACCAGCCTGGAGGAGGGGGCCAAAAAGAGCAGGTCAGTAAGGGGAGTTTAGGAGTGACAAAAATACAGTGAATCAGATTTCTGTTAGGGGTAGCAGGTGAATTCCCTCTCAGCCACTAAGGTGCCCTCAATATATATGAGGCTCTGGAACTTGAGGGCCAGACACACAGCAATGGGGATGAAGGTGCATCCAAGCTGTAGGCCTAGGGCCAGTCAGTCTACCCCCATCTCAATCAAGATAAAAAGGAGGATATTTGTCATTGGTGGCTCTCTCCTGTGGAGAACAAAAGATCCAGCCGAACAGGCCAATGGGACCTAGCCCATAGGGAAGTCTGCTGCCTCCCTAGTTCCCAGTGTAAAAGATGTTTACCCCTGTTTCCAGGCTGGTATGGCACTTTGATTATTATCTATTTGTGGTTTTTTTCAGATGGGTGATGAAGTTCTAACAAGAAGTCTGAGGACTATCAAGAGGGACCTCAGCTGTCTGAAGATGACTGACCGAGAGATCTGGAGCACAAGGGGTCTTATCCTCTATTCTGCCAGTTATGAGGAATGATAGGGTTAGAACAAAGAAAATTGTACATATACCTGACTCTGAGCTTGGTGTCACCAGCAGAATTTGGGAAGTTTTGATCATGGGTTGGTTTTGATCATGGATGGGTTTACATGGCACCTGGCCTGTTAGCAACAGATTGGGCACACCTGACTTGAAGAAGAAGAAGGTTGTAGGGTTCATTGAGAGAGCTTTAAGCTCGAATTGAAGGGGAAAGAGGATAAAATCAGGGTCATTGGAGATAAGACTAGGGATGGCATTTCACTTTTTGAAGGACAGCATGTTAAAGAGGTCCTTCGGTCTGCTGTTTTTGTAGAAGTAGGAGATGGAGATCCATGTGGCAGCAAGAAATTAAGGGTTAATGATGTGTTGAAAACTGTGAAAGCATCTGAGAATGGTCATGCAAGAATCAGAGTTTTTCCAGTGAAAAACAACAGGATCAATAACCCACCTAAGTTCATCTACATCAATGCATGTAGCATGGGCAACAAACAGAAGAAACTGTGAGCCATGGTGCAACTGAAAAACTGAGACATAGTTTTCATGACAGAGCCTTGATGTGGTAAGTCACACAACTGGAGTGCTGCATTGGATGTCTATAAACTGTTTAGGAGGGAAAAAAGGCAGCAGAGTAGTTGTGTGTTATAAGCAGTATTTCAATTGTCTAGATGATGATAATGACAGGCTTGAGTGTTTGTGGGTAAGAATCAGGAGACAGTCAACAAGACAGACATCCTGGGGGGATTTTGTTATAGACCAGCCAACCAGGATGAAGAGGCAGAAGAAATCTTCTGTAAACAGCTGGGAGAAGTCTCATTGTCATTAACCCTTGTTGTCACTGGGGACTTCAACTTTATCACATGTTTGCTAGAAACACAACACAGTGGAGAGGAAGCAGTATAGAAAGTTCATGGAGTGTGTGGTAGAGAACTTACTGACACAACTCATAAGAGACCCACCTGGGGGAGGCATCTGCTGAACTTTTGCTTGTGATCTGAGAAGGACAGGTGGGTGATGGGATAGTTGGAGGTCATATTGTGCCCAGGGAACATGAAATGATGCAGTTTCTGTTTTTTGAGGAAGTAAGGTCAGCAAAACTGCCACCTTGGACATACAGAGGGCAGATTTTTTTCTGTTTGGAAGATTGAAAGGCCATCCTGAAGAGCAACAGAGTCTAGGAATTTTAGAAATGTTTTAAAAGGAAGTCTTAAAGATGCAGAAGCAGGCTGTCCACATGTGATGAGAGAGCAAGGAAGAAGACTGGCCTGAATATAGAGAGCTTTGGCTGAAAATCCAGGGGAAAATAAGAGTGTATCACCTTTGGAAGAAGGAACAGGCATATAGAAATGAATACAGAGGTGTTGTGAGGTTAGGCAGGGTGAAAGTTAGAAAGGTGAGAACACAAACTTCATCTGGCTACTGCAGTAAAAGGCAATGAAAAATATTTTTACCAATACATCAGCAGCAAGAGGTCCAAGGAGAATCTCTGTCCTTTACTGATGTGGAAGGAAACATACTAACAAAGGACAATCAAAAGGCTGAGGTACTGGAATGCCTAGTTTTCCCCAGTCTTTAATAGCAAGACCAGTTGTCTTCAGGGTATGCAGCAGCTCCAGATGGAAGAAGGAGATGGAGAGCAGAATTAAGACTTCATAACACAGTAGGAAGGCTCTGCAGAAGGTTCTGGACAGGCTGGATTGATGGGCACCTCAGTTGTTTGAGCTGCAAAAAGATCAAATGTTGGGCCCTGCCCTTGGATCAAAACAACCTCCTGGAGTGCTACAGTCTGGGGGCAGAGTGGCTGAAAAGTGGCCCAGTGAAAAGAACCTGGGGAAGCTGGTCAGCATCCAGCTGAGCAAGAGCCACAGGCGTTCCCAGGCGGCCAAGACAGCCAATGGCATCCTGGGCTGTATCAGAAATGGTGTGACCAGTGGGACAGAGATTCTATGGTCTGCCCCATACTCAGCACTTCTGAGGCCACACCTTGAATTCTGTTTTCATTTCTGAGACCCTCACTGCAAAGAAGACATTGAGGGGCTGGAGTGTGTCCAGAGAAGGGCAACAGGGCTGGGGAAGGGTCTGGAGCACAAGTCTTGTGTGGAGCAGCTAAAGCAGGTGGGAGTGTTCATCCTGGAGAAAAGGAAGATGCAGAGAGACCTCATCACCCTCTGCATCAACCTGAAATGAGGTTTTAGTGAAGCGGGGTTCAGCCTCTCTTCCCAAGTAACAAGTGACAGGAGGATATGAAATCACTTCAAGTTGTGCCAGAGGAGCTTTAAAGCTGGATATCAGGAGAAAAAAATCTTCACTGAAAGTGTGGTCAGGCACTGCAATAGGGTGCCCAGGGAAGTGGTGAAATCCCCACCCCTGGAAGTGTTTAAAAGGAGCAGGAATGTAGCACTTGGCAACATGCTTTAGTTGTGAACATAGTGGAGCTATATTAGTGACTTAACAGAATAACCTCAAAAGTCATTTCCAGCCTTAATGATTCTATCATTCTAATTCTGCAGCGCTGAGTAAAGAATGTTCTCTGTTTCATGCTGGCACTTTCATTTTTCACTCAGAATGAACAATAGGTAGGTACTGTTTGAAAGCAGTGTTTGATACAATATCACACAGAGACTGCCTTGATCTGAAGTTGTGTCAATCAGATAAGAACGCTTGAGAAAATATAAAACAGAATTACACTGTCTTCAAAAGCAGGATACCTTTATGAATAAATGGTAGAAAAAAATACATAAATTGGAATATATCTTTTCTGAACACTTGTTTCTAAAATTCCCAAGTTTAACCATAGAATTTTTCACCTTATCTGACTTAGCCTGTACAGTCAATGCTGCAGATACTGCATGGTCTGAAAACGTCTCTGCAGAAATCAGGACGCTTGGAGATACCAGCAGTCATCAAAACCATAAAAATGTATGGATTTCATATGTATCTGTATGTATGCATGCAGACATACATACAAACTGAAAAACATAAATATATATGTTCATGTACACATAGACACACAGCATTTTATGCACACTAGTTACTGAAATTGATACATGCTCAAGAACACTATTTTGCTGTTTCCTGCGGAAAGTCATCAAATGTGGTCAAGTAATAAATGCTGATATAGTACAGCTATCTAAAAGAAGCCAGTGCCAGCTAACCTCTGGTAACCAAAAAATATATTACAGAGAGTTTTTAAAGTATTGATCCAGTTTTAAATGTGAGAACTTTTCTAACGTTTAATAACAAGTCCCAATTATATGGACAGATGTGCATTTTCTATCAGTTTATGAGAAAACAGACATGCAGAGGGTTTTTATTTTTAAACATGGATAAAATTCAATGAAAACAATTGACATAGACTAGGCATTCAACCACTAAATTAGCAGCCCAATAAAAATTGGCACCAGAATAAAATGTAGAAACAACTGTTGCTTTGATTGTGGCGAAGAAGAAAATTTGTGTGTACTCAAAGCCATTAGGAGTAAACACTGTTATTACACTTTACCTAAGGAAAATTTTACAGAGGAATTCTTGCAGTAATATTTATCATGCCAAAAACCACTTCTTAATTTTGCACGTCTCTCAAAACTTCAATTTCACATAAGACCTGTTCTGTGGGCTCAACATCTGGTCCAATAGCAGCCCATAGCACCACATGCTGTAGGAAAAGATGCCATAGCCCTGCAGTAGGCAGATGTAGGATAATCTGTTTTCCCAGCTACACAGTTATAGATTCAGAAGGGTGAAAACTACAGCAATGTCTTATATGAATAATCAACATAAAATTCAGAAGTTGGAAGACTGGATGCTTGCCATTTGAATTCTTGATCTCTGCTTTACTTCTTGTAAGATTGCTAGAAAGGATATTGCCTAATTTTGCAATATTGCTAAATGTCATTGGATAAAGCATAGCAAGGCAACTATGTCACATTTTTTTTGCTGGCTTGCCTTGACAATCCCTGAAGACCATAGAGAGCAATACTTTAAGGTGATGTGTACACTGACATTTACTGTGAGTGTTTAGCCCATTCCCCTTGTTCCATTACTAACATCAGCTTTAAAATGCAAAAGCATTTTAAACAAGTGAAAACAGTAATCTAAAGCTACATAATTTGATACCTTGCAAATTTCTTCATATGAAGACTCAATAGCATTATGTAATGCTAGGCTGCAAAAGAGCAAATGTAAGACTCAGATTCAAGTGAAAACGAATATTTTTATTGATTTTTGTTGGAATAAAAATAACCCAATTAAATAAACCCCAAGCCAAAATTTTTCCAATGAAAAATCTCATTAATTCAAGCTATTCTAAAAATGAATTCTCTGTCATTGTTAAAAGATTTTGATGATGTCATTGAGAGTATGCTTGACCAAATTTAATAAGACCAAAGCAAGTTAAAATTAAACCCTCTGCTCTCGCAATAATCATAGCAAACTCCGGGGTGGTAGCTGCATCCCTTACATAAATTTCAAAAATAACATGCATCATCTGGTGACTTAGAGTGGTTGTGGCAAGAAGTGACAGGGTAGTCTGGGACCACTTACTTCTCAGCCTCACTGTCAAAGTTTGCTGGGAAAAGGGATCCCCATTTTTGTGGCCGAGGCATGTATCTTTGACCAAATTTAGAGAAGGAAACAGGTTATAAGCCCTGTTCAACCAACCCCAAAAAAACCCAAAAAACCACCAAACCAATGATCAGGAGATTCTAGTAGATCTTGACCAGAAAGGACATTAAAAGAGAGGTAAGGAAAAGCAAGTGGCATTGCATAGTCAGACAACTTATGCTCCTGTTAGGTGACACACATGGCTGTAGTCATGCTATCAAGAGATTATTGAATATTATTAAACCTCTGTAGATGATTATCAATTTATAACCCTGTGATTTCAAAGTGAACTTGGAAAAAGACATGAAATAATCCTTCAAGAACATTGAAGATGGCATGTTATTATCTTTTTTCACAAAATTTGCCTTGTGGGTTCCATGAAAAAATCACTTGCAGAATTCAATGAAAACTGAGAAAATAGTAGTATCAACAAAGCAAAAGAAACAAATAGTATGATATCACAGACATTTTGTATAAAAGAGACAAATATAAGAATATTATAGTACAAACTGCTGTATTGCTTATCCTAGAGAAAAAATATTTCAGCAAAATGGGTGACCTCTGAGTAGGCAGAAAAATAAAATGTTATCATTAAAAGTGAATTTGTGTAAAAGAATGAGTCATGAAAAATCTCCCATGAAAATGAAAATCCACCATGCAGAATTTGCCCAATACACTCTATGATTTTCACAGGAAATTGAACAACTCTACCTGACAATTGTGTTTTGTACTTACTAGTGCAATTAGGAGTGAGGATTCTGGCCTTATGTTAAGAGTTGTACTGTGTTGTATTATGAATAAAGCTTGTACGGAGTTTGTAAAGAATTTTGCTAGTTCTCAGGAAAGCTTCAGGAATAGAATAGACAAAAACTAAGAGAAATTTTGTGAAAAATTGTAGAAAAGGAAAGTGCCTTTTCCACTAAGCAAGTACATTTTCTCCTTTTCATCCTTCTTCCCACTCATATTTGACCACTTAAGTTTATCAGGGTTATTAAAATATTTGCTCATCTTTACCCCTTGCCCAGACTCTAGGCACCTTTTACTTCTTGTTTCTTGCTTAGAAGGAATAAGATGGGAAGGAAAGGAATTAGTTTCTCAAGTCATGTGATTCTGTAACAGAAGAAATATTACACTGCTAAGTTATAAAATGTCAAAATTAATAATGCAAATTCGGAAAATACAGTGTTGCAATAAGAAACACTTGCATTGGATTGAAGTTACAGATATAGATATAGATAGATAAATATGGATAGATGATATAGATATGGATGATAGATATAGATATGTATTATATAGGTATAGATAGATGTAGATAGCTATTGATACATAGATTTTCACTGATATATATTAAATATATAGATAGATGTAGATATAGACATAGACTAGATATAGATATAGATACAGATATAGATATAGATCTAAATTAGATATAGATAGATATAGATAAATATAGATGCATATGTCAGCTGCTGGCATTTCTTGAATTTGGGCTATTATAAAGGATTAAGACCTACAAAAAATTATTTTCTTTTTGTACTTTAATTTCAGGGCAAGTTAGGCAAATATTTTCCAAGAAGAAAGAAAACAAGAGACATATTTATTTGTTTTCTTCCAACACAAGAACATATTGCTCTTCCAGGAAAACCAAGGTTACAATAATTGGGAAGGTTCCTTAACATACACTGGGATTTTTTTTAATTATATAATTGCAGAATATCTGGAAGTGTAAGTGACCCATGCAAATCATAAAATCTAACTCTCATGGTTTAGGAAAGGTTTTCCCCAATTTAATGTTCACACCGAAACACTCCAAAACAGGCAGCTCACTCACCTCCCCTTTACCCTCCCCCTCCCCACCAGCAGGATAGAGAGGAGATTTAGAAGCACAAGAGGTAAAGATTATGGACTGGGATAATAACTGTTTACACACACAGGCATCTGTTACACAAGGGAAGTGAAGATGGGATACCGCTCACTCCTGCAGTGGAAAAGTTTTGGAGTTTCCCTGTGGCTGACTGGTACTGAGTCTGAAGAGTGGCTCTGCTGGCAGACCCTCTGCTCTGTCCCTGATATATAAGAGAGACAAACTGAGCTGCTTTTTGTACAGCAGAAACTGAAAATCCATGGTTCAGAGGTAAAGGGTGTGGGTTTGTAGGAAGGTTTACCGTTGCATGCAGATCTAGTTTGTTATATGAAATAATTTGCTTCTGGGAAGTAAAAAAAACCCCACTTACACAGCCTTCATCACAGCACAAGGTAGAATTTAGTACATTCTCTCATGCAGAGAAACTCCATTGCCCTTTTGCACCTAATATAGAATCATTTTAATTTCAGCTGGTGAGAAGGATAAATTGCCTTATATAGAAACATGTCACTGGACCAGGTTACTCAGAGCTCCAAACAGCTTGGTCTTGAACAGCTCCAGGAAAGGGAGACCACAATCTCTCTGGGCCACCTGTTGCAGTACCTTACTGCCCTCACAGGAAAGAATTTTTTTCCTAAGAACTAGTCTAAATCTGCTCTTTTTTAACTTAAGGCCATTTCCCCTTGTCCTATCCCTACACACCCTTGTGAAAGGTCCCTCTGCAGCCTTCTTGCCCTTTTAGGTACTGGAGGGACTTCTCTGGAGATTCCTTTCCCCCACACTGAACAGTCCCAACTCTCAGCCTGTCTTCACAGGGGAGGTGCTCAAGCCCTGGGAAAAACTTAGGGGCTCTTCTCCTGATTTGGTCCAACAGGTCCACATCTTTCCTGTGCTGGGTGCAATGCTCCAGGTAGGGCATCTCAAGAGCAGATATTTATAAAACAAAAAAAATTGTGTCCACAAATGAGAAAAGAAAATACAATCAAGTAATGAGAGAAGGTTTAGAGAAGTAGTTCTGTAGAACTAAGCATGATTATTCTTAGGCATAACTTGAAGACCGTTGTCTTGCATTAATTCTGACACAGCAGTGCATTGAAAATACTCCATCTCCTTACCATTCATAGATTCTGTTCTGGTTCTCAAAGTTAATAAATTAAAGGGGACAGGCAATCAAAAATGGGAAGAAAATGTAAACTTCCCAAATTCTAATAAAAAATTTTCTGTGGCTTTTGTATCTGTTTGTTACATTCTATGGAGTGATCATTCCAGCTTAAAATTATTCACTCCTGATAATAATTTGGCCTTAGGCCCTAAAATAAATAAAACACCTGTGTATAGGAATCCTGAGACCAAGAAAAAATTACAAGCATGTGGTTTTACAAGCACGCTGTTCCATCTATGAGCTTCAGAAAAATTATCCTATTACAGTCAGTGTAATGGCCATTTACAATGAGCATTAATAACCAGAAATGCATTGGTCATTTACAGTATACTCAATAATCTCTGCAAAAACTCTGGCTCTAAAAAATTCTAAATATTAACTCAGCTTTAAGCTGACACTCTTTTTTTTTACTTCAGAGAAAGATTTGGACTTTCAGAAATCATGGCCAACCCACCATTTGGACTGAATTACCTATGATGAAAAAGCATTCTGGTATTAAACATTAGAGACACATTATTTTCTTTTATTCTTATTAAAGTTAATATATATCTAATCATAATATAATTAGTAACACAAATCACAGCCAGAGGATCAGTGATTTAAGAAAAATCACTACAAGAAGATTAAGGTATAATGCATGTATTTTGGGGATGGGGTTTTGAGGTAACATGCTGGGTTAATGGTTAGACTTGATGACCTTAGAGTTCTTTTCCTATCTTAATAATTCCATGATTCTATGAATTCTTAATGAGAGGATACATTACTCAGAAAGCCAAGACCTAAATATACTGAGAGGTTTTAGTGATGACATAAACAAGTTGGAAGACTTTGAGAATATTACCAGCAGATCAGCATTCATAAACTTTTTCTCTTGATGAATTTATCTTATAACTTCATTGAAGTCATTATTAGTGTCTTTCAAAGCGTAGTTTTGTTTTATAGTTTAGCTATTATAATTTTCCTGTCAGTATCAAGTCCAGTGACAAAGCATAAAGGAATGGCACACACAAACAATATGTCAGGCAAAGTTTAAATAGATTAAGCTTACAAATTTTCTGGTCCCAGTGAAAAAAAATATTTTCAGATTAATTAGTAATTTAGTAATTATAAAGAACCCATGGAGGACAAGACTTCAAAGAATTGGAAAAGGGCAAATAAAATGCTTATCATTACTAATAGGCATAAGAGAAAAACAAGCCAGGGAATTTCAGTTTTACTTGCCTTCTTGAAAAATTTTTGAAAAAAATAATCAAACATGAATTTAACTTCAAAAAAGCAGCTAGAGGGAAACAAAAGTATGAGTAACATTCAGTGTGCATTGTTGAAAACAGATTTTCTTTTTTATTATTGTAGAGGAGTACCCCTCAGAGATAGACAAGAAAATACAGGTGTTTGTTATTACCTTCATATCCTGGTTTCAACAAAAATGGAGTTAATTTCTTCTCAGTAGCTGTACAGAGCTGTGTTTTAGATTCCGAATGAGAATGGTGTTGACATACTTATGGTTTATTTTTGCAGTTGTGTTTATTGTAAGTCAAGGACTTGCTGAAAGTTTTTTTGTCTTGTGCTCTGCCAGTGAGGAGGTGTGCAAAACAAACTGTATCTGGGTCAGGTGAATGAAACTGACCAAAGAGATGTTCCACATCACAGAATGTCATGCCCAGTATATAAACTAAGGGGAATTATTCAGAAGCACAGACAGTCTTGGTTTGGGAAGGGGAGTCTAGATTCACTAAGCCGTTTTATTGTACATTACTTCCTTCTTTTTCATCTTTCCATTTTAATTATCATTGTTTTTATAATTTACCATTATTAATATATTTTCCTTTGGTTTTGAAAATCAAACCATTCTTATCCCAACCTACGATTTTAACTTTTGATTCTCCTCCCCATCCCAGTGAGGGGGGAAGAGGAGGAGGACTAAGTGAGCAGCTGCATGGTGCTTAATTTCCATCTGTTCTTTAACCTCAACTCTTCAAGAACATGAGACATTTCTAGGAAACTCTATTAATAGGAAATCTTTCTAGGAACATGTAAGAAAATCATGGTTATTATGAAACAGGACCAAGTAAAACATTCAGACAGACTGGAGTTGTGTGGTTATCAATGGTAGACTATAAAATGTGAAGGAATAATTGAATACCCTGTGGGGTGTGTGTGATATTTTTCAATTTTTTACTTAATAATGTACTTATTGAATTTAAGGATCTCAGAAGAACTACACATGTATTCAACAGCACAGAAATGAAGTAAAAAATATGAAAAATTGGAAAACAGATCTGAGGGACTAAGACTGATGTGAGGTTTACAACTGGACAACAATAATCAATCCTGCAGCTGACAGGTAGGGAAGATCTGATTAAACAGATTTGCTGAAGAAGATACGGAAGTTATAGTAAATCACAAATTGAAAGCAGGTTAGCAATGACATGCTGCTTCAAAAAAAAGAGGAAATATCAAAGAAAGATATATAGAAAGATGAAGAAATTGGTAGTAAAATGTTTAAAGCAATCTTTCCACTCTACTAAGAAATGGCGGTGTCTCAACAAGAACACATTTATCAAATGGAGAGGATCCAGAGGAAAACAAATGGCAGTTCTAGAAACTTGAGAGAGGGAGGGAGGAAGGAAGGAAGTGGCGGAAGGAAGGAAGTGGCGGAAGGAAGGAAGGAAGTGGCGGAAGGAAGGAAGTGGCGGAAGGAAGTGGCGGAAGGAAGGAAGGAAGTGTCGGAAGGAAGGAAGTGTCGGAAGGAAGGAAGGAAGTGTCGGAAGGAAGGAAGTGTCGGAAGGAAGTGTCGGAAGGAAGTGTCGGAGGGAAGTGTCGGAAGGAAGTGTCGGAAGGAAGTGTCGGAAGGAAGGAAGGAAGTGGCGGAAGGAAGGAAGGAAGGAAGGAAGTGGCGGAAGGAAGTGGCGGAAGGAAGTGGCGGAAGGAAGTGGCGGAAGGAAGTGGCGGAAGGAAGGAAGGAAGTGGCGGAAGGAAGGAAGTGGCGGAAGGAAGGAAGTGGCGGAAGGAAGGAAGTGGCGGAAGGAAGTGGCGGAAGGAAGGAAGGAAGTGGCGGAAGGAAGGAAGTGGCGGAAGTGGCGGAAGTGGCGGAAGGAAGGAAGTGGCGGAAGGAAGTGGCGGAAGGAAGTGGCGAAAGGAAGTGGCGGAAGGAAGTGGCGGAAGGAAGTGGCGGAAGGAAGTGGCGGAAGGAAGTGGCGGAAGTGGCGGAAGGAAGTGGCGGAAGGAAGTGGCGGAAGGAAGTGGCGAAAGGAAGTGGCGGAAGGAAGTGGCGGAAGGAAGTGGCGGAAGGAAGTGGCGGAAGGAAGTGGCGGAAGGAAGGAAGGAAGTGGCGGAAGGAAGTGGCGGAAGGAAGTGGCGGAAGGAAGGAAGGAAGTGGCGGAAGGAAGGAAGTGGCGGAAGGAAGGAAGTGGCGGAAGGAAGGAAGGAAGTGGCGGAAGGAAGTGGCGGAAGGAAGTGGCGGAAGGAAGGAAGGAAGGAAGTGGCGGAAGGAAGGAAGTGGCGGAAGGAAGTGGCGGAAGGAAGTGGCGGAAGGAAGGAAGGAAGGAAGTGGCGGAAGGAAGGAAGTGGCGGAAGGAAGGAAGTGGCGGAAGGAAGTGGCGGAAGGAAGTGGCGGAAGGAAGGAAGTGGCGGAAGGAAGTGGCGGAAGGAAGTGGCGGAAGGAAGTGGCGGAAGGAAGTGGCGGAAGGAAGTGGCGGAAGGAAGTGGCGGAAGGAAGGAAGGAAGGAAGGAAGGAAGGAAGGAAGGAAGGAAGGAAGGAAGGAAGGAAGGAAGGAAGGAAGGAAGGAAGGAAGGAAGGAAGGAAGGAAGGAAGGAAGGAAGGAAGGAAGGAAGGAAGGAAGGAAGGAAGGAAGGAAGGAAGGAAGGAAGGAAGGAAGGAAGGAAGGAAGGAAGGAAGGAAGGAAGGAAGTGGCGGAAGGAAGTGGCGGAAGGAAGTGGCGGAAGGAAGGAAGGAAGGAAGGAAGTGGCGGAAGGAAGTGGCGGAAGGAAGGAAGTGGCGGAAGGAAGGAAGTGGCGGAAGGAAGGAAGTGGCGGAAGGAAGGAAGTGGCGGAAGGAAGGAAGTGGCGGAAGGAAGGAAGTGGCGGAAGGAAGGAAGGAAGGAAGTGGCGGAAGGAAGTAAGGAAGGAAGGAAGGAAGTGGCGGAAGGAAGTGGCGGAAGGAAGTGGCGGAAGGAAGTGGCGGAAGGAAGTGGCGGAAGGAAGTGGCGGAAGGAAGTGGCGGAAGGAAGTGGCGGAAGGAAGTGGCGGAAGGAAGTGGCGGAAGGAAGTGGCGGAAGGAAGTGGCGGAAGGAAGGAAGGAAGGAAGGAAGGAAGGAAGGAAGGAAGGAAGGAAGGAAGGAAGGAAGGAAGGAAGGAAGGAAGGAAGGAAGGAAGGAAGGAAGGAAGGAAGGAAGGAAGGAAGGAAGGAAGGAAGGAAGGAAGGAAGGAAGGAAGGAAGGAAGGAAGGAAGGAAGGAAGGAAGGAAGGAAGGAAGGAAGGAAGGAAGGAAGGAAGGAAGGAAGGAAGGAAGGAAGGAAGGAAGGAAGGAAGGAAGGAAGGAAGGAAGGAAGGAAGGAAGGAAGGAAGGAAGGAAGGAAGGAAGGAAGGAAGGGGTATTTGGTTTAAAGAAGTAAAAAGAGAGATATATATTCCTAAATGAAAATATACAAAAGAAACGTAAGAGGAGAAAGGGAGACACATCTCTCCTCTATTGTAGAGACATGAAGTAACAAGTTTGTACTGTAGTAGACAGAAGCTTGGCACCAGGAAAACACTTAATGATAAGAAGTACTAAAGCACATGACTATGTGGTCTGGCACATCTGCAATCTTTATCAGTAGCATTGCAGAATTCTGCCTTGGATGTATCTTGCAGAAAGAGATGAACCACAGCACCTTTAAAGATTCTTTCCAACAGTGCTTTTTCTGATTCTATAACAAACTACACTTGACAGCTGCATTAGAATATATATCTTCTAAACAAATGTGTCACTGAAGTTCATCCACTGAAAAGGTATGATGTGCTTTTGTGCATGTGGAGAAAATGGTGATTTGGGGAACCACTGATGAATTTTGGCTGTGAGCCAAAATACATATATTAAAGCCATATTCTTTTCCATGACAAAAAGGGTGGTAAGGACTTGATAACCATTCTTACTAAGATGGTGAAACATGCCTCAAACCATCCATAAAAAAGCTTATAGTGCACAAAAAAATGGACATATCTTACTCACTCTGATTGCCTTCATCTGTATTTGTCTGTACATGTTCCTGGGGGAATAATAAATAGACAGGGATGAAATGTCTATCTTCATGCTGCTGGATCTATCAGCCGCCTTAAATGCTATTACTTTTGACATAGCATTGACTTAGTTGAAAACCCTGCTACAGGTTGACATAATTGTTTTTCAGTAACTTTCGTCTTGTCTCTGCACAGTCTTTTGTCCAACTTTTTTTAACTGTGAGTTCTATATAATTTATGTGAATATATAATTATATAATTTATGTGTATAATTTAAATATTTTCAATATTTAAAAAAATCCCACCAAAAAAAAAACAAGACAAACAACCCAAATAACCAAAAATGAAGTGAGAAGAAACAGAGAATCATGGAAATACCCATTTGTCTGGGACACTGCAGGGTTCCGATTGTCTTGCATATTCTTTGTTGTCTCCTATTAGCCTAAGCAGAAGATGCTTAACAAGGATCTTCTTAAAGGAAGAAACTTTTTTCTTGTAACTAAGTTGCTGTAATATAACAGCAATTTAAATATCACTACTTAAATGGCATAGTGCCTTAAGAGCACCAGTGCCTGCATCAGGACCCAATCTATTAAGCACATAGAAAAAATTCCCTAGTTTCATTAGTCTGTACATCCTTTTAACACTTTCTACTCAATGAAATATGAAGTGATCATGCAATTGTAAAATAAAGCTGGAATTAAAAGAAAAGAAATAATCTATACACTCTATGAAGAGAAGAATAAGGAATATAATTTCCCTAAGTCTCTGACTTCCATATTTGTGAAAGAAAATCTGAAAACAAGCAGTTAGTCCAGATTTCACCAGGACTTGGACAGCATTAAAACACATCCCAGCCTCTTCTTTTACTTTAAAGTTCATGATTTGTGCCGGTTGTAGTGTCAAAAGAAAGTCAGATGGGAAACATAAAGCACAGATTAGGAGCATTTGCAGAAATAAAAGCCATCATTGAACACAGTCAAGCTTGGGACAGCACCAAAATGTGAATTCTCCATCTTCTCTTTCTTCCCTAGCAATTTGTAGTCCCCTGATCTCCCCAGTGAGTAAAAGTGAAGCAGATTGTTCCCTCCTCTCTTCTCTTCTTCCAACCAAAACAGCAACAGTAGTGCACCATGTAGAGCTATACTGATCAATTTTGTACTTCTAAAGATGATATGCTGGAAAAGTACAAAAAAAGATTTATTAATTCTGCTCAGACATGACCAGTATACAAAAGGCATGTGCACTGTGCAAATGCTGCCTGCTGCTAGCAACCTATATTGTTGGCAGTGCATAAAGAAGACATGTCTCTGATCCCATCTCTTCCCTCTCTGCATTTCAGAGAGGTCAATAAGAACAAGGAAATAAAATGGCCTTAGCTGTGCTCTTCATTTCTATTATATGGTTGGTTATATATAAAGTACAAGGAATAAAATTGCAATTTCTAAACATTCCACAGTTGTTGACCCAGCGTTTTCAGGGAGATATCACGACTTTGCAAGTGTTGAGCTATCATGCATCAAACAACCATCTAGAGGGTCAAAGGCCCAAAATATTAACTTTATGGTAAATGAACAGTACCTTGAAAAACCTATGTTAATAATATGGGCAGATCAAATAGCAATTTCCAGTCCTGCAAGATCAGTCCTGCAACTTTCAGATTACTAGAAGAACCATGGGGTACCATTATTTAAAATACTGCTTTGCAAATTTTAAGAACCAGAATTTATTCAAACTCTGATAGGAGAAAAAAAATGCAGATAGGTCATTTGTGGATATTATTTTACTAGCTCTACTTCTAAGCAACTTTTCATTATTGAAATGTCTGTAGAGCATAAAGCTTCTATTAATTGTTCATAAATAGACATTGAACTGAAGTCACAAATTCTGCAAATAAATTTTATCCAAATATAGCTCAAAATACAGTAGAAAAGGGATTTATTTATTATATTTGGCTGCTTAGAAGTACTGAGACACACAGAAGTCATGTTTCTATTTAGCTAACAACCATTGTGCTCTAGCAGCATTGAGCATTCCCTAGTCACAGCCATTCATGTCAATTTCATCCAAATGTTTTAAGATGCAGAGCTACTATGGCGTATCAAATATTAATATTATTATGAGAATCTCATCATTAATTTTGGTATGAGGATTGGCAGAGTAATTTGGACACCTCTCCCATGAGGAAAACATTTGATTTTCCAAGCACCTTATTTTAACTTGATTAGTGTTTTCTGCAATATTGTAAAATACCCATGATGGTTCTATTTTTATCAGGATTTTTATTTCCAAATGTATTTGGTTTCATTTATTCTTATGAGATTCACTTCTCCTAGGAGAGGATGATAGTGTCTAGTCCAGGGATAATAATATCAATGCTGCAACAGCAATTTTAGTTTTATTGCAATATTTGACGAAAATCATATACCTGATCCCCCCAATCAATTGAACACAACATCCTCTGTCCTCCCTTTAAATCTTGCTACCCACATACACTCTATCCCTCACTGCTGCTCAGATCTCCCATTCCCACACCTTCCAACATCTCACAGAGAAAAGCTCAGAGGTCCTGCCCTGCTAAGCAAGATTGTCTCAATTGTTTCAGATTTCTTGCCTGGAGAACTGGATTCTCATCATATTTGTTAGGCACGTGTCTGTGCACAGACCAGCACACTGTTCTGCCAGCACAGGTGCCCTTAAAATATGTAAGGAGAGGTACAGTTCATCCAGCAGCAGTCCCCTGAAGATACCCTCAGTGCAGATACCCTGAAGAATTCCCTCATCTCATCCTAACCTGCACCACTCAGATACCCCTTTTAAATGACTCAGAACCACTGGCCAGCCACTATTGAGTTCCATTTCTCCATATCCATCTAAGAACTAAAAGGAAATGGAGATTCATCAGCAAGCCACTTACATTTCAAGAGGAAATGCACACTAGAATGTTTTGTACAATGATGCTTAGATCTGTTGTAGCTAATGGAGCAATAAATTCCCAATAATATATTTGGACTAGGGGCTGAGTAACAAGAAATACTGTTTAGCAAAGGCTAAATGAGAATTTTCATATCCAATAAAACAAAAAGTTGTGTAGTAATGTGCATGTTCCTTTGCTTACAAAAAGAATATTAAAAAAATGCAGCGCAAAGACTTTCTTAGAAAGGGTAGATGTAAATATGCAACAGGCAAAACTTTCATCCATTACAGTAAAACACTAATGCTGGAAGACCTTTTCTTTAACATCATTATTCCACACACTGCCAAAAGGTCATTTCCTCACATTCCCTTTAGTTTCTCTCAAGTCGGATGGCACAGTGAGGGTTGGTCACTGCTGTCTGACTGCAGTAACTTACATGTCTTTCTGTCTCCAGAAAAAATCATGGCTGGCTTGCCATGAAGGATTAATGAATCTGGAGTCCCTGGCCTGGAGTCAGGGCTATGACGTGGCCCCAGTATGCCAGCAGGTTATGCTGTTCTAGTTCTTATATGAGGTTCCGCGTGCCAGAGTACTGGTAGTGTTACATTTGTATTTCAAGTCCCATGATACCTGATGCTGTTAGGTTTTTGGTTTTTTTCAAAAAGGCAAGCGACTAACCTTTCTAATTGAGAGGAAAACTTGAAAGTATATTTCAAGTGCATCTTAAAAGTCCAGAAGCAGGAAGGCTGTATTATGCAATCAATTAAGAAAAGACGCTGACTGCAGTTTCAGGGCTTCAGTACAGAACATGGAGCAGAAACCACTCTTCCAAATACACTTCCATGTTCTTTTAACAGAGCTAAACCAAGGAAATGCCAACATATGGAGGGTGTTTAGTGCATATGGGAAGTTTGAAGACATTACTGTGGGTGGTCTTTTGTGTACTTTTTCAATCTTGCCAGTGAAGTAATTTTTTTTAATGATATGTTTGTGGCCCAGATCCTCAGGAGTGTTTAATGACCTTGATTCAGAGAAAAGAGATTAACTACAATTAGGTAGATAGATTAGCTATAGGACAAGGTACTCCGATCTTGGCACGTTCACAGCTGCCTCTGGGACAAAGACAGCTGGTAAAAGTGAGACAGTTTAAATTACTGAACAAGGCATCAGGAAAAAATATGGGAGCAGAAGGGCCTAAGACGAGCTGTGCATGAACCGGGGTAGTAGTCTATGGCCAGTTATGTGGAAGGCAGTCTGCCCCCGTCTCTCTTCCCCTTCCTTCCTGGGAATTTTCAGGACAGGCATTTAGGAGCCAAGAAGATGAGGTGCTGAAAGGTTTGTGGTTTGGCCTTGGGAATGCTGTTCCTCTCTGCACACTGCTGCCTCTCTGCCTGCAAAGAAAAAGAAAAAAAAATGACATCTTATCTGTGTACTGTCAAGTTCCTTGGGGCTCACGAGAAAAAACTGTTCCAGAAAAATAGGTATAAAGGCTGCATTCAAACCATGTCTCGAGCTTCATTCATGGGTCAGTCTGTCCAGAGTATTTCAAACAGGAAGATGCTGCAGCAAGATGTATTTTAAGGCGGCTGTTTCTACATCTAGGTAACCTAAATCATCACTTGGAGCTTGAAGGAGTGCTCCCATGTCCCAGTCTGAATGTAGCATTGGTCATCCAAATGGTGATAAACACCCAGGATTTGAAATTAAGCTGCAAACAAGAAGCAGTCTGGAGAGATAATTCAGCCTCCCCTTTGGGATAAAACTGAAAAGTTTAACAAACTGAACACACCTTGCCCACCAAACCACAGCAAGAACAAAGCTGCTGGATTGACAGCTAATGGATGTCAGGGAAGCCTTTTCTGTTGGTAGAAGTAATATCTCATGCTAGGGCTGCTTTCTAGCCGGGGCTGGAGGGTGCATGATAAAATGTGTTGGCCACCTCCTGCCATGTCATATAGGCTAATAGGAGGTGGCTCTCATTCCTTGAACTTTGCTCCTCTTGTTCTGTGCATGATTCTTTTCTGTGGTGCCTATGCCTGTGACATGATCACTTGTAGTAGACAATGGCCCCAACATAGGTGTCCCCTGATTTCAACTTTTAACTTCTGTGCAAGGAAGAGCGACAGGCTCAGTAGCAAGAGCACCAACTGTCTTTGACAGTGCCCCTGTGGAGGGAGAGTGATCTGGGAAATATTGCAGGGGTCACTGAAAGATTTAAGCACCAGATTTTAATGCTCATTTCCAAATACAAGCCCGCCTCCGCCTCTCTGCCTTAAAACTCATTCCATCTGTCTGTCTTTCCTAATGATCACTCATATTTTTATTTGTTTTTTCTACTAATGTAACTGGTGGTACAGGAAACAAAATATGTAACAGGAGAGTTGGGTTGGGGATTTTTTGCTATTTGTATTCTCCTTCTTCCTTTTACTCTAGCTGTGAACTTGCTCTAAGGCATTTCTTGAAATTGTTGCTTTTACATCTGGTTTGTGAAGAAGGATTTAATGATTCTTGGCCCCCCGAGAATTGTTCTTTACCCTACTACTTTTCTCTGCCATCTGGCATATTTACTTGAGTAAACATGTAGGGTCAGAGGCCAACATGGACATGTGGAGGGACAGCTTTGTCATAAAGCTGTAAGGAATGAGTGGGTGCCTCTGAATATAGCAGTGTGCATTTTGCTCAGCTGATGAACACAAAGAGGTGAGGTTAGTCACACTTTTGAAAGAAAATAAAGGAAACCAAATAGATAAGGGGAATGGCAGATTGTACAACACAGGTCACTCAGTCCATTTTATTTGGTTGTTTGGGATTTTTTTTTAATCTAAGTCTTTCTGGACATATTTCTAAAAAGTATATCAGAGAGGACATAAAATCTCTCTCTCTCCTCACTCTTTCAGAGACTTGGTTTATACAAGTTCAGTAATGACCTGGAGGCCTCAAACGTAGCAATAAGCCAATACCTATGCTCCAGCTATAAAGCCATCCATAAAAGTGCCAAATTCTGATTTTGGTACTTAAGGACAGGAATTTATTTGATGCAACTTAGAGGAAGGAAGGAACAAAGTAAGTTGGTCATATGAATGCATTCATTTAAACAAGGGTGACCTTGCACCACATGAAGGCTTCTAGGTAGGAGGGATCAGGCCTGAGTAAGCCAGTGACACCTTTGCTTTTCCATTGCTAGCTTTGTTCAGAGTAGACCAAGTCTGTTATTCCCATGTGACTACTACCACAATAACCTCAAAGTTCACTCCTTCACAGATTTTCTGCTTTCATGCTCACTTTCACCCTGTGTGGGCCATTCACTTAAGAGTTGGATTCCATGATGCTTCTGGGTCTCTTCCAACTCAGAGTAATCTGTGATTCTGTAATTCCCTTTCAAAGCTCACTGCATCTCTACTACACAATTCAGAGCTTCTTTTTTGTTGCCTAGAGAGTGCCAGTATCCCCAAGAAAAACAACTGGTTCAGTTTGGGGTATTTTTGTGGGGTATTTAATCAGCAGCCCTAAGAGAAAAAGGTCTACTGATAAGTGGCTCCTGCTAAGAGGTGAACTCTTCTATGTGGCTTCAAAGTGGGTTGGTGGCACAGATGGGATGCCCCAAACCCCCCGTGGGAGAATGGCATTGGGGTTGGATCACAAAACTTGCCCCTTATAATCCATCCTTCACAGCAGAGGATAAGCCTGCCACAAGATCTGGTATCTTTCATCATGGGACAGATGCCAGACAAAAGGACCAAAGACCCACAGGATGGTTTATTCCCTTCTATTAACAAGGAGAGCAGAGACTGACTGTGGTGACCTCTCTGCACAGAGCCTGTCCGCTACAAAAAGAGATGAGACAATTTGCACCATGGAAAGAATGGCAAAAATTATTGCTGTCTGAGAGCAAAGGGGAGCAGGAAAGGACACTGCTCAATAGTGCAGCCATAAGCCCTGCCCTTTCTTGATAATACTGGGTGAAGAAAATATCATCCTACAGAATTCATTGCACAGCATTACTATGTGTCACAAATGGCCTTCAAAAGAGCAAAACTGTCTGTATAAAATTACTCCAACCCATTTCAGATGATATCTAAATCTGACCATATAGCAAATAACGCACAGGTTAGTACTGACATCTTATTAATGGATCCTTTTTTGAAGCTATACATGTAATAATGTATATATGAAAAATAGTGTAATCACTGAATCAACTGTAGTGCATGAAGTTCTTTTCATCCACATTTAATACATAAACTCTAATAGAAGTTTATTAAGACCAGACAATGAAAAATGGAAAATTCCATCTCATATCCTATCAAATTATCCTTGGAAGCAGAACAACCAAACAAATAACAAATGCAAAAAAGCCTAAGCACTATATATTTCATATTTATCTGCCTGAATTTTGATTTCACTGATGAAGTACTAGCTTTTTCTTTTGGCTCATGCTCAAAACGCACCACAGGCTCCAGGCCACTCGTCTCATTGTAATATCAACATGGACTGGTAACCATAAAAAAAACCCCTAGTATTTTTTTCTTTGAGGCATGATGGAATTAGAAAGCCTGAGTGATTATTATGAAACAGAAAAACAGACTTGATGTTCAGACAATCAGAAGCATGCTTCTCACTCTACATCTTCAAAGATTGACTACAATTTTCTCCAGAGACAGGTCTATCGCTACCAGTATAATGATACTAAAATAAAAAAACAACCCCTCCCCCAAAAAAACAAACAAAAAAAAAACCCCAAAAAAACCCAAAAAAACTCTAAAAAATCCCCAAAGATATCAATACAATAATACAATTATATTGAGGTGTCACTATACTAAGAAAGTACTAAAGACCTGCTCTATTTATGACTAAAAATAAAAAACTGGTCACAGAAAAATTGCTTTAAAAACCCAAATTACCAACAATTTTATTTCTTTGAGTACTCTCATAAGAGTAATTGTTATTGAACCAAGGTAAGCAGAAAAAAATGGAAATATTAGTATTTTTCATAAATAAATAAATTTCATTAAAAAATAAAATAATTAAATAAATAAATCTTTTTAATGATTAAATCATCTCAAATAAATTGCAGGAATCACCTGAACTCCTTCAAGGATGTGTCCTCCTGTTTTCAGGTGGTATAGAGTTAATTTTCTAGTCAGTAGCAGGTACAGTGTCGTGTTTCGGATTCAGTGTGAGAATGTTGATAACTCACTGATGGTTTGGTTGTTGCTGAGCTCTGCTTACCCTGAGTCAAGACTGCTCAGTGGCTTATGCTGTGCCAGTGAGGAGGTGCACAAGGATCTGGGGGGCTGCGTGGCCAGGAGAGAGACCTGAACTGGCCAAAGGGATACTCCACACCATAGAATGTATTGGAAGAGGTCAATTGTTTTTTGGGGATTGGTTGAGCACTGGTCACCAGATGGTCAACAATTGTATTGTGCATCACTTCTTGGAGCTTTTTTCTCTCTCTCTCCTTTTTTCACTATTATTATTATTGCAGTTGGTGTTGTTAGTATTACCACATTTTATTTTGTTTCTCTTATTAAGCTGTTCTTATCTCAGTCCATGGGTTTTTCCTGATACTCCTCCCCACTGGGCATAGGTGGACTATGTGGTACTGTGAGTTGCTGGCTAGGGTTAAATGAGAACTGAATTTGAGTTCACTGACTCTTCCTACACAGGAATTGCATAATAGGCCCACCCAATTCTGATGCAAACAATTAGGCATACTAGGACAAAGTGAAACCTGCCAGCCTTATACACTTGTATTTGGGAATTTGAAGGACAGTCCTAAAGCAGAAGAACAGTTCACAGCTTTTGCAGCAGGGACTTAGGGAGAAGTTGGTACATCAAATCTTGCCTTACTGTCTCATTTTTTTATCCTGGCATTCCTTCTATAACCTTTTTCAAAGACTATTAGCAAATATCTTAAAAGTTGATGTTGAGAAATCAGCCAACATTTCCATGCTTGACTAGCTCTAGCCTTGCTTAACAGGGGTACTCTTAGTACATGAGCACAAGATACAAAAAAACACCTTATAAAGAAGGAATATCCTATAGAAGCTTTGGATCCTATAAAAGCTTTGACCTCTGTCACTATGTCAGTGGCAGAAATGATTCAGTACCATATGCAACTTCAGACAAGTGTATTACTCTTGAAACATTTATTCCATTTGCTACTCTGTGATGAATGGAAAGCAGGTGCTTCCTAATTCTACTTAGAATTCCAATTGGGCTGCATTGGCCAGGGATTTCAGTGACCAAACTTGCACATGCGGGGGAAGAAAAAAGCAGAAGGAATCAAGTTTACTCCTCTGAAAGAGTCTCAAGAACAAGATTGTCACAATAGCATTCTATATTGACACTGAATGTTTCTGAAATTAATTTTGCCAGAACAAATGTTCAACATGTGTAATTACTATAAGAACTTTCTCAGGATATCCACAGAAATCAAATATACTTTCCACAAGCATTCATATCAACAATCTCATTTTAAGATTTTAGCATTTGCAGTCAATGGTGGAAACAGTAACACAAAATCATTTTTCCTTAGTGTTTTGAATTTTCTTACCAACCGACTGTTAGAAATATGTGCAATTTGTTTATAAACATGAACTCAAAAAATCCACTTAGCTCTCTGCAGAAATTTATTGCAAATTGTTTGCTTAGGTCTATAAAAATGCTCATGTACACACAAAACATAAACAGTGTCTCACATACATACTTCTACAGAAGCAAACAGAAACTTGCCCAGCAATTTGTATCAATATTCCAAAAATTGAAATATGTAACTTAGTTACTTAGTTCTGGGTTTGAAATGTTCCCTTTATTATTATTAGACAGCAACAATATTTTAATTACAGTAATTTTATGTCTTGCTTTCTCTTCCATGTCTATTGTAATTTGTGGAGAAATGGGGCTGTCACAGTGTTTACATGTGGTATGAAAGAAAAGATAGATCAGGAAACTGTGATAATGAAGATTATATCACTGTGATAGACAAAATGTTGGATCTGAACACATGAAGCTAGTTCATCCTATTATGCTGATGCTTTGCATGATGCATGAGAGTCAAGATCTTCCTAACCTGAATTTCATGAAATACAACATCTCTGTGATTACAAAATAAATATGTAAAATGAATGGCCTTGGTCCATTGTCATAATTAACACACACCAAAAGTTATCTGTATTATGATCAGGTGGAAATCCAGGTGGCAGGCAAAAGGTCCAGGACTAAATTTCTGCTGACAATAGTGTTTGCTTATAGTCTTCATATGTATTTATGAATTAAGCCTTACATTGTAATATTAATTTTATACTGCCTGGGATAGAAAGTATAAAAGCTGTGAAGGATATAGGTATCACAGGCTGGAGAGTTTCCACTAGAGATTTCTTATTTGTTTGTTTTTTTACTTTAGTTGAGGTAGTTGGACAATTCTCATCAATCATCCTCCTTGAGATTTGCTAACACTCTGAACCACTGACTGAACCACTTTAATGTTGGCTATTTTTCTTACAAAATTAAATAAATAGAGACTAGATTGTTAGCAAAATTTAATGAATGGACACAAGCTTGTTGGTAAACATCCATAAAAAGTAGGACTACATCCATTTAACTTAATCATAACATATTTCTATTAAAAAAATAATAAGCTTGATTTCAGCCAGGTAATTCAGCTCTATTTATTAATTAAGAACATTGTATAGCTATCTGAACAATGATACATTAGAGGTTCAGAGGTTTTCTAAAAATAATAAATACCCAGAGCAAAGAGAAATTGCCACAATGCATACCAAAGAAGTAGTTTACATTCTTTGGAATCAACAGAAGTGTTTGACAAAGACAAGTAAAGGTTATCAAAGACAGAATTTTAAAGCAAAAATGAAAGGCAGGCTTACATGGAACAGAAGAATATAAATCACTACAAAGCCATACATGTAAATTATTATTACTGATCCTCCCTTTCTCCACTGCAATTTTATGTTCAATCCGCTAAATGCATCACAAAATAACATAATTTTGAGGCTAAAAGACACAACTAGATCCTTTATGTCCAGCTTCCTCATACCTTTAAATGCCAAATATCACAAGGTAGCACATGGAACCTCAGGTCTTTACAAGTGCATTTACAACTAGCAGCGCATGTGCATGAGGTCAATATGACCATATAAGAGTGGTTTGAGGTAGATTTGATCCTTAAAGAGCTTGATCATAAAAGTACTGTGCATGCTACTTTTCCATGAATACTGAGGCAGAGAATCACAGTTGCTGAACCAAAACACGACATCGCAAAGCTGATAGATGGCTTTTGTCAGTACCTATTATTGTGATGAATGTTACTGACTTGAACCACTAAAGTAACTCGTTGCTGTTATATTTACATGAGCAACATACTTCTCAGTAAATACTCCTCCCTAAACATTTTCACGACATTTACACATTTCTATGAAGAGCTTTTTCATAGAAGGAAAGAAGAGGAAAGATTCAGCAAAAAAATGTGCCTTTCAAAAATACATTGGGCCTCTTCCAGTTAAAAGAATAAAAATAAGGTTTCTTTAAGAGTTATTACCAAGCAACAGAAGGGCACAATCTGTTTGTAGGGAAATTACTAAAATGACTGGACTTTGCAATGCACTGCACTTTTCTTAGAGAAAAAAATCAATTTTCCAGTAATAAAACCAGAAATAGACAAGAAACAAGAATCTTCAACATCAATTTCTAATAAAAATGGTGACATATTTATCTTTATTTCTTCACATTTCCAGTTATAGCATATTCCCATTTGCTAATTCTTGGGAACCTGAGCAACAGATATGCTACTTGTGGATTACCAAATATAATTTGGTTTACCAAATAAAAACCAATAAAACACCTCCTATGTCAAAACTTGCTCTTCAGCTTTTCTCGTATAACCATCAATCACAAGTCTGAAAAGCTTATTATGTGACATCTGACATGGTTACCTAAATATCATATTTTAATAGTCCTATCTCTAGGAAAAAGAGACATTCTTCACTTTCCCAATGATGCCATATGACTTGCATCCTTGTTTAATCAGAATAGAAAAAACTGTACTTTTTCTGTTGCCTTGCTCTGCAAGCAGCTCAAGACTAAACAGGATCCCTGTGTCTGGAAGTAAACAAAAAGAAGGGAGAAAAGCTCTTAAATTCAAACAGTAGCCATCAGGTCTAATCACAAGTTAAAATGCTGCTCCACTCACTAGCATAATTTCTATTTTATTAGGATCCTATTTTAATTCTCTGACTTTCAGATCAAAAGCAGTTGGCATGGTCCAGACACTGGAAAAGTAAACCAAAACCTTATTAAAGTTCAAAATAATAGAGAACCAAATATTTTGAAAGTGCCACAGTTTAAAACAACTCAGTTTTTTCCTCACCTCAATACATGTGTTGAGTACATATGTCATCAGAACCCTGACACAACTAGATAAGAGAGTACTTCAGAAAGCTATCTATCACTGTATGTGGTGATCTTCCATGTTAAAAAGCTGAGCATCACAAGAATAATTCCATCTCCTTTTGTACAGACATTAAGGTTCCAAAAGATATTAAAAGAATTGTGCCCTGCAGAATTAGTCATATGGCCAGATCCATCCGGATGGACTCTGTTCTCATCCAGATTCAATAGCACAGGTTTGGGCTTAAAAGCATGATTGCCATGTTTTGTGCACAGTCACATCTAATTAAGTCCGTCATGTGTCATACCCATTTCTAGCTTAAAATTGATAAATATATTCATAGAGGTGTCTTTCAAATCTAGCTTGTAAATGTTTTTGCATTTCCCAAAGATCATAACATTGTATTATAATTTGAAAAGACCTTTAAGATGATCATGCTAAATCATTAATTTCTAGCTGCAAAGACCATCACTAAATCATGTCTCTGAACTCCACATCTACATATCTTTTGAATCAGTGGATGGTGAACCCCTTCCCTAGGCAGCCTGTTTCAACATCTGAGAACCTTACTGGTGAAGAAATTTTTTCTAATATTCCCCTTAAAACTCCCCTGGCTCAACTCAAGGCCATTTCCTCTCATTCTGTGGCTTGCTACGCTAGCTGGCTACAACCTCCTTTCAGGCAGTTGTAGAGAGTGATAAGGTCTCCCCTGAGGCTCCTTTTCTTCAAGCTAAACATCCCCAGCTCCCTCAGTCACTCCTCATCAGACCCTTCACCATCTCCATTGCCCTTCTCTGGACACTCTCCAGCATCCCAAGGTCCTTCCTGAACTGAGGCACCCACAACTGGACACAAGATTAAACATGTGGCCTCACCCATGTGGCCAGTGCCCAGTACAAGGGGACAATCACTGCCCTGGTCCTGCTGGCCACACTATTGCTGGTACAGGCCAGGAGGACACCATTGGCCTTCTTGGCTACCATGGACACATGGCTGGCTCATGTTCAGCCGCTGTCCACCAGCACTCCCAGGTCCTTCACCTCTGGGCTGATTTCCAGCCCCTCCCTCCCCAGCCTGAGGCTCTGCACAGGGTTGTTGTGACCCAAGTGCAGGACCTGGCACTTGGCCTTGTTTAATCTCACACAACTGGCCTTGGCCTGCCACAACAGACTGTCCAGATCCCTCTGCAGACCCTTCCTGCCCTCCAGCAGATCCACAATCCCACCTAACATAGTGTCATCTGTGAACTGACTGAGGGTGCACTTGAGCTCCTTGCCCACACCATCAGTGAAGATATTAAATAGGACTTGATCTAGCACTGATCCCAGGGGAACACCATTAGTGACTGAGCATCAATTGGATTTAACTTCATTCCCCATCACTCTCTGTGTTCAGCCATCCAGCGAGATCTTAACCCAGCAAAGAATGCTCCTGTCCAAGCCAGGGGGAGCCAGTTTCTCCAGGAGAATACCACGGAAAATTATGTCAAATGGCTTTACTGAGGGCTAGGTAGACAATACCCATAGCCTTTCCTTCATCCAGCAAGTTGGTCACCTGTGTCATGGAAGAAGGTCACGTTGGTAAAGCAGGACCTACCTTTCCCAAGGTCACGTTGGTCAAGCAGGACCTACCTTTCCCAAACCCTTGCTAGCTGGGCCTGATCCCTTGGTTGTGCCACCTGATGTCACCCATAACCTTTTCCTTCTTGCAGATGGGTGTCCCATTCACCAAGGTCCAGCTGGGACCTCCTTGGTTAGCCAGGACTTGTGTTAAATTATTGAAAGAGGCACAGTGAGCACTTCTGCCAGCTCAACCAATACCTTTCAGTGGTTGTTATCAGGCCCCATAAACTTATCTGGGTCTAAGTGGTGTAGCAGGTCACTGATCATTTCCTACTGGATTATGGGAGCTTCATATTCCTCACCACATCAGTCTTCCACTTCTGGTACCCCTGAATAACTAGCCTTGCTATCAAAGACAGGCAATGAAGGCATTAAGTACCTCAGCATTTTCCTCGTCCTTTGCTGTTTCCCTGGGTATCCAGTAAAGGGTGGGGATTTTCCTTGGCCCTTCTTTTGCTGATCATGCATTCATATAAACCTTTTTTTAATTTTCATTTATGGCAGAATCAAGATGAAGTTCTGTTAAACTTTGGACCTTTTGCTTTTGTCCTTGCATGACCTCAAAACATCCTTGTAGACCTCTTGAGTTGCTTGCTCCTTAAGACCTTATCCAGAAACTACAGGCATTATAAACTAGGATTTTATTTTTTTTAACTTTAATGGCACCTAACTGTATTGTATGTAAAAATTCACTGTCTACTAAAGAATCAATCTCAAACTAACATTGATCCTCTCTGAAGACTGAACTGGAATTTTCAATGTTCTTAGGCAATACAATAGTGAGAGATTTAAGTAACTTAGTGTTTTATTTAGTTGTGAGATTTTATTAACAGCTATTTAAAAAGTAAGATGATACTTAAAATGAGCATCATAAATATGTTATAAAGGTTGATCCTTCATGTTCCTACAGCTTCACCCTTCAATAATTCCTTCTTTCCAGTATTAGGATAAGCACACACAATTTCCTCTCCCCCTTCCCCTTATAATTTACTTTATAACATCGGGGTATACATCAGAGACCTGTATTGCTGTTTTGATTCCCCTGCCACACAGGTAAACATTGTACTTTTTATTCAATATGTCATTAAAGTCAGTAAACAGCAAAAATGAATAAAACAGCAACTTACGTATTTTTAACACCTTTGAGTTAAAAACACTTTGCAATAGGGAAGAACAGATGCTCATTTCTAAATGCTAAAGCCAACTGGGAATATGCCAGTTGTAACTGCTGCCATCTGTTTTCAACTGTTCTTTTTACCTACCTCTCTGAGATTCATATCCAAATTCATGGCTGTACGTTTCCACTAGGAGAGGAGCAGTGGGAATAGTATAAGTAGGATTTTTCCCACATGCTCTCACCTTCATTAAAAAAGAACATTCAGTAATTACTGGTCTGCTCTGTGAGAGGAACTCTGTGAAATGATAACGCAAAGGCAGTTTTTTCAAGGATTACATGGTGACAGCAGTTGTTTATTGACCACTTTTTGTCGCTACTTTCTCACAATTCTTTTTACATGTTTTCTCTGACACTGCTGCTCTTCATCTTTCTATCCTCTCCATAGTCAGGTCGAAGTTGACTATATAGCTCTATGCTTCTGCAGGGATAACTCAGCTTGTGATGGAAACAAAGCACCTTGTGCATAACCAAGTGTCTCTTACAGAACTGAGTTACATTGTGCAGTTAATGCCTACTTTTGTGTAAACACATTCAGATATCCCTTGTATGCATGTATTCATAGTTTTTGCAGTGTCTAAGACAGAGTGTAGTCTGTGCTGGACTGACATAAGTGCAACTTATGTAATTAAAACATATGTAATTAAAACCAAAATGTAACATATGTAATTAAAAAAACAAAACCTTCTCATTTTCACCAGCAAAACCCCTTTGAATTTCCCAAATCCGCTTTTGTTAGTTTAGAAATAAACTCATATTTAAATCTTTACTGACTTCCACAGACCTACAATAAAAAGCAAAAGAAAAATTCTTCATCCCCTCCACCCTCAATATCGTTACTGGATGATTATTTGAAATATTTTACATTACTATCTGGGTTCTTTATTGCTGACCCAGAGTATCACTACTGGATATTTTGTATACGATGGCTCACAACAAGTCTACAAGAGATGTGTGTCTGCAACAGCTCCAGACTGGCTTTTGATTTTCAGGCAGATGCTCTCTTAGCCATCATAGGTACTGAACTGGGCTTCCAAAGAATAAAGCAGAGGAGATACTAATATTTGAGCCAAAAGGCAAGACCTGTAGCTGTCCTCTGGTACAGATCATACCCCATACTTCAGACAACATTCCTGGAATTTTCTGAGACAAGTTGGCCTGGTAGCATCCTCACTTCTCAATTAAGAATGCTGTTATAAAACTTTATCAATGTCTACTGGCCTATGTGTCATTAAAAGGTGGGGATCTCATCTTTTAGAGACATGTGAGCAGTTTTTAGCAATATTGTTGGCATAAGCAATACTGAATACTTAGCTGCAAATGATCTGATCATTGTCCTCTGTTTTCTCTGCTCATCACCAACTTATTGCAGTGTTGCTGATCACTTTTATGAGTAAGCATGAAACTATAACAAAAACAGAATATCATCCTAAGATCTGTAATCCCATTTCTCTTTTTCCAGTGAAGAGAGAGAAATAAAGAGGAGCAAAACTATGTAAAATCAACGTGTCAAAGTAAGGCATTATGCTATGAAGAATGCCATCCCATTTTGTCTTTGGTTCTCACCATCATTTTTCCCCCTCATTGTTAAAGACAAACAATTGAGAAAACTACACATTTTCCTCTTATTAGTAGTATTATCAGCTAAGATAAATAAAATTTAACATTATCAGAAGAACAACAGAGCTCTTGAGTTCTGTTGTTATATTTAGTGTTTCTGACAGAAGTTAGTTCTTCATTAATCAGTGCCTTGCACTGGTAATGGTGTAAAAAGAGAAGGTAACATCAAAAGAAAATGTAAAATTTTCCACTCTACCTTCTTATTTTTAAAATATCACAGTGACCAGCTAAAGAGGCAAGCGTAACTTTTATTGACCTAAATTAGAACTAATAAAATCTGGGAACCATTTGAAACTGAAAAAAAAAAAGCAGCTGAAATTCTGCAAGAAGATATAAAAAGCAAATTCTTGCCATTTTTCCAACACACACTCTCATGTTCATGTTTGTAAACAATGTGATAAAACATTTTAAAAAATAATTATATGGAAAGCAACACTGATGTGTACAATCCATCAACTTACTGAGATATAGAGGGTTTGTGGCGTCTAGAAGCACCTGAAACAGTTCCACAGCTTAGCATAAAGAAGGCTATTTTTGTAATGCTTCTGGCCTTGTAAAAATGTTGTATTCTGAGTCTTCTGCTATCACATTGATTACCAAATAACACTCTTTGGGACATAGATAATACCTGTGTGTGGCATCCTAAAATTGCCTGGAGCTTCCGGACAATCTGTACAATACAAACAACAGTGAATTCCTGCTCCTTTACCTCATTGGTCTTTCAGGAGCCATCCTTGCACTAAAGAAGATGAAGCAGTGAAATCTTTCTCCACCATTGGGACAAAATCAAAGTCCCACATTCTGTGAGAGTCTCACCAGCTACATGGAATTTGTCAGTATGAGTCTATCACTAGCCTGGTATGCTGAAGGAGTGGTCTTCTCAGGGTGTCACTGACAGAATACATACTGTAAGGTTTCCTTTCCCTTCTGAATATTCCAGGAGAAAGGGCAGAAAGGAGCACATGAGGGAGGTGGGGAAACAGACAATGACAGAGAGGAAAAAGGAAAGCAAAAGGAAGAAATTTTTTTTTTTTTATAATTACACGAGTAAGTTGGGAGAGAGTTTAAATGCTGTTCTGTGCCATTGCTTCTGGCTCCCGTGAGTCATATTTAAAACCTCATATTAAAGTGCTTAAAGGTTGAGCACCACAGACAAATTTGGATCATGATAATTGAAACATCAAAGAGAATAATTTAGTAAATGAGGAGAACTGTCCTAGCCAAAGTCCTACCTTGCACTACTGAACATATCTTACAGACTCTGAATATATTCTTTCTCTTTTTTCACTGTCTAAAAAGAAAATCAAAGAAAGAGAAGTCATGAAAGGGACAGAATGTACCATGCCAAAAGCCAATAATAATTGCTAATCAATAGTTCTCTTGAAAAGAAGTCAGTGATTATCAAAAGCCAGGTATCAGACAACATATTCACTAACTGCAAAAACTTTATATAAAAAAAATGCAAGTTCCTCAATTGGTCGGAATGAATTATTTCTAAAACGGTATTTTCTTTAAGATTCAACTTCTCTTTCTTTTTTATCAAAAAGGAGGACTGAAAAAGTTTTGTATTGCAGTACAATACAGGACTTATCATTTCAAAAATCCATTTCTGAAATGGAACTGGTCTGTAATTAGTGTTTGAAAGAACAAAAAGAAAGAAAAGTTGAGCAGAACTTAATAGTTCAAAGATGTACTACAATCAAGAAAGAGCCCCTGCCTTGGGCTACAAAAGGCCTAAAGGCTGGGCAGCCAATGAAGCTACATACAGCAATTTAGGCAGGGCTTCCTAAACATTCCTATTGGTATATAAAGGCATAGACACCAATCTGTCTATAGACCAGGTAGCAAGACCCAGAAAATTTCTGCCAGTTCCCCAGCTAAGGGGCAGAAATTCTTCCTGCTTTTTTTCCCAAGAGAAGAAGCATCAGGACAAGTAGAGAACAGCTGGCAGGTGGAGCAATAGCATACGAGTAGCAATATCACCAGCTCCTGCTGCTGCCACTGACACCACTGCATGGCACACTTTTCTTCTGATGGTAGCATCACCTGAGCAAACTGAGCCACAGAAATATTTGATGAAAAGTAGCTGACAACAGGAATCCCTCTAAAAAGTTATTTCTTCTTTCTCTCACTTTTTTGTAGATGATGGTCCTAAGTAGGGCCTTTCCAAACTTGTGGATGGTTAGAGATTGAGACTAGCAAACAGTAGAGAAAGTGTGATTAAAATCAAGAGCAGAGCCCAGGAAATACTCAAATGGACCTAGCAGTGCAAACTAACTCAAGTAAATATGAATCTAGGTTCTGAGGTTTGATTAATTCAAATTAATTGTATTGTGTATGGTGTCTGAAAAATTATCTACAAAGCTTTCAGAGGATGTTCTTACCAGGTAGGAATTATCTCCTCCCCACAAGCAGCTATTACAGTTTCTTCTTCTTCTGTTTTTGGTTTAGAATATCCCTAAATTTTTTTTTATCTTCAGCATGTGTTTATGCAAGACATAAAATAGCCCTTTTTTTCTCTTCTCTACATTTGACCACATGTACTATTTTCACATGGCAATCTCTTATTCCATAGGAGAGCAAAACACTTCAGTAAAAGGAAAAAAAAAATTAAAATTTTCTTTAAGTGTGTGAGACTGAGATACTATTTCTGCAGACTCTTGACAGCTGTTGTTTAACTCCCCTTTTTAATTCTCCTTTTCAGAAAAATATTTTATTATTGTCTTCACAAACCCCTAAATACAAAATGGTAGCAAGCCACCAGCCTTAGAGTAATCTGGAGTTGAATAATGTCACCAATGCTTGAGAATTTATTACAGCTACAGAATTTATGGCTGAGATTTTAAAAAGTTAATAGTTAAATGTAGGGTCTTTCATGCATATTTTATTATTTTAACAAATTAGTAGTTATGGATTACTGCTAAGCAGTCAGAATTTCTTCTTTGATTTAGATACTAAGTAGTGAATATTACAAAACCTACTCCAAGTATTAAAATAAATGTATAATTTCAAATTCCCAGTTTGTCTTTTTCCTTCTGTAAAAATGGAAACAAATCCTGCTAAAACTGCCCTGAATTGCACCATGAGTCCTCTACCCTAACATTTCATGCTTGTGTATTTCATGGATTATTTACCCATATCGAGCCCAAAAGTGAAAAATTCTCTCTTTAATTGCCAGTATGTCACTGTTAAGCATACATATGCAGCTGACAGACTAGCCCACCATTTGCTGCAAGGAGAGAGTGTTGAGAAGGCAGCTGTCAGAGTGATATCAGTGCTCTGGTCAGGCAGAGCAAGCAGACCAGGCATGCACAAATTCCATTATTTTAGCCTTATTCTTAATCCTGCCACCCTACAGAGAAGGCTTGTTACAGACTCAGCAAGAAAGGGCCCCAGCTGCAGTGTCCTGTTACTTACATCAGCTGCTGGCCATTTTTGCCTCCCTGGGGAACTTCTAGTCCACCACTTTCATCTACAGATGCTAACTCAAATGTTTTTCAAATCTTTAGTGTGTATTCCCCAGACACACACGCGACTTGGTTTCATCGTGCTTTTAAAGACTCCTATTCAGAACATGTTTGACTGTACTTCTTTTCTGCAGTTAGCTGAAATTCAGGGAAGTTCATAGGTCTGTGTGGTCAGCATTGTGGTGGGAAGAAGTGTATTTGATAACATTTACTGAATATTGTTCATGAGGGAGCCTAGCAGCTTGAGAGATTGCAGGACAATTGGATTGGAGAGAGAGATGTACTTGTTTGGTATATTTAAAAATCCCTTTAGGTTGTGGAGTCAATGCATCTAAAGTACAGTTGCAGTTGCAGTTTTCTAGCAGTTATAGATAAAGGAGCTGTGTAGCCTCATTTAATCTCTTTATTTCTTCTGAGATTTTCATACTTTTTATCAACTACATTACTTAAGGGGCTGTCATTGCATTTAACTTCCAGCACATGAAATTAGTGTCAGCTGTCGTTCTTTGTATGCATTTGTTAAATTCAATCTTGTCTGTAGGAGTTTATGAGGTGGAGACATAATAAGCGTATTAAAGTTTTTCACGGAAAGACTGAAGGACTTTTGATTTGGAATGATTGTTCAGATTAAGCAAAATAAATCCATTATTTTACTGCAGTAATTTAAATGCTGATAAAATTAATGTCAGCCTCTAAAACCTGCCCCTCTGAGCACTAGGTATGGTAAGCAATCTAGGACTTTCTCATTATGAACTCACGTCTTTTCTTCCCTCCCTGCTCACCACTCCCCCACTTCAATATAATATCAGTGTGTTTGTGGGTAATGTTGGATTAGAATTATCCCCTTTGGCTATGAAATAGGCATAACAAGGACAGACAGAGGAACTGCAGAATAGATTCTACTGTGTAGACAACTTTTTCCAGAGCTCTTTTTTTTTTTTTTTTTGCCAAGAGAAGATCGGGTCCATGTATCATTGACTTCCTTTGTGAGATTGGGAATCCCAGCAAGGATTTCCACCCTGCTACTGAACTCTTAAATGTCTTTGCCTGCTAACAAGTGACCAAAGCTCATAATCATTTTTCTTTGTTTATTTTACTTTCATTACATCTTCAGTAATAAGAAAATTGCTGTGTTTTTAAGATAATGAGTATGCCAGGTAAAATATTTTTTCTGACAAACATTCCTGAAATTCTTCTAATGCACATACATACATCTTCCAGCTTTGTTTGTCACCCTTTTCCATTCTTAGATTAGCTTTCTTCCATCCTGTGCTTTTCACTGAGCACCTACAAAAATCATAAGCCCAGTCACATCTGGTAGGCCTTCATGAGAGACTGGTGGTATTGAAAAAGAAGTGAAGGACTCCCTTATGTCCTGTGGGGAATTAGAAAAATTGGACATTATCTTATTCTGGCTTAATTACTAGGAATAACTGAAATGTGGTGGGACAACCCATATGACTGAAAAATCACAGTGGGTGGCTACAGGCTGTTTTCTGAAAACAGACAGGGAAGAAGAGGAGGAAGAGTTGCTCTCTATATTATTAAGTAGAACCTTGAATGGATAGAATTTAACTATGTTGATTATGGAAACCCAGTCAAGTGCCCCTAGGTCAAGATCAGAACAGTGGTCTTCCAGGGAGATCTCACAATAGGCATTTGCTACTGACCTTAAAACCAGGATGATAAAGCCAACAAAGCAACATTTATCTCACTAAAGTAAGCTTTCAGTCAACACTATCTGATTATTATGGGCAACTTCAATTACCCAGACATTTCTTTGTAGAACAATGCAGCAGCTTGCATGCCATCAATTTCCTGGAATGTATAGAGGCCTGCTTGCTCATTAAAGAAAAAAACAGGAATGAGGCACTGTTGGACTTGTTCTGCACAAACCAAGAAAACCTGCTTTGTGATACCTTGGTTAGTGATAGCTGTAACTACAGTGACCACAATATTACAGAACTTGGGATCCCACTGAATATGCTGAAGATTTTAGAAGAGCAAATTTGAGCTACCTCAGAGCTAATTTGCAGGAATTTTGTGGCAAGATATTATGGAGGATCAAGGACTTACTGAACATTTCAAGGAAGTTCTCTTGAAAGGACGGTAATCATTCATGTCCTCTAAACTTAAGGGAAGTAGGTGGAGCTAGAGACTCAGCTGGATGAACTGTAAGCTTCTGTGTCTGCTCAAAACCAACAGAGGCATACAAGAGATGGAAAAGTAGACAAATATCTGTTGAGAAATAGACAAGTATTATCAGGGTGTCCAGAGATGCAGTTAGAAAAGCAAAAGTTCCACTCAAATTGAAATCGGCCAAATATGTTAAAAACTACAAGTACTCCTCCGTAATATAAATAACAATAAGCTGAAATAGAAGGAAATAATGAACTGGTATTTTGCAGAAGAGGTGAATTACCCAGTTACCAACAAGGTTGAAAAGACAGAAGTTCCCAACACTTTCTTCATGTCTGTCTTTACAACACTTCTCATGTCTGTTGGGCCCCAAGCCTTGGGAGAAAATACTCAGTTTGATGCAATCACATGGCCAGTGAAGAAAGAGGGGATATATGAATATTACAGGAGCTGAAAATATGCACCCAAGGGTGTTAAAAGAGCTGATGTCATTGTGAGGAGGATGCTCTCCATATTCTTTAAGAAGCCATGGGGATCAGGAGACATCCCAGAAGGCTGTAAGAAGGCTAATGTCATCCCATCTACAAGAAGATTTAAGATCACAGTTTTTAAGATCCAGGTAATTATAGGTACATCAGTCTTGTTTTAGGTCCTGAGAAAGTTATGAAACAAACTCTCCTGAAGACTGCCACAAATCAGATGAAGCACAGGATTAGGAAGCACAAGAAAGATTCACCAAGAGGAAATCATGTCAAAGCATCATGATTGTCTTCTAAGACAAAGTAACATGCTCAGTTCATGTGGGAAGAACAGTGGATGCTGTCTACCTAGATTTTTCCAAGGTTTTCTGTACAGTTTCCTCCCAGACAAACTGATGTGTGATGGTCTGGACAAGAGTTCTGGCTCGTGGGCCCCCAAATGGGGGTGGTCCACAGCTCATTTCCAGGCTGGCAACCTCTCACAAGGGGGGTGCCCCAGGGATCAGAGTTGGGCCCAAAGCTGTTATCTTCCTAAGTGATCTGGACAATGGGATCAAGTGTACCGTGATGATGCCTGTGGTGCCACTCAAAGAGAGTGGCAAATGGGTTCTTGGGAAGGGAAAGCACCCTGCAGAAAGGCCTGGATAGGCTGGAAGAGTGGCTGGCAAGAACCTTATAAAGATCAGCAAAGACAAGTGCAAGGTCTTGCATCAGGAAAACATAATCCAGGCGGGCAGCACAGTCTGAGATCTTCCTAGAAGGGGAGCAGCCCTGTAGAAAGGGACACCGGGGTCCTGGCAGACATCAAACTCACACTGGGTGTACAGAGCATGCTGTGGAAAAGAGAGCCAATGCTGGGCTGCATCAAAAAGTGCATCACCTACAGAGACAAAGGCACCACTGTCCCACTCTGCTGAGTGCTTGTCAGGCCACCCCTGGAATACTGTGTTTGGCTTTAGTCCCTAAACAAGGAGGCTGGAGAGGATCCAGAGAAGGGCCACAAAGATGGTCCAGGGGCTGGGAAGCCTGCTGAGTGAGGAAAGGCTGAGAGATACGGTTTGTTCAGCTTCAAAAAAAGAAGTCTTATGAGAGATCCTATTGCCATGTGCAATGTTTCTGGCTGAGCTGGATTTCATTTCCCCCACAGCAGCCCTCACCTTGCTGCACTTTGTACTGGTAATTGGAAAGGTGCTGATAACACACAGGTGTTTTGGCTATTGCTGAGCAGCACTGGCTCAGCATCAGCGCTGTCTCTCCAACATTCCTCACTCCATCAAGGGGGCTGGGGGTGGGCAAGATCCTGGGGGAGGCACAACCAGGCCAGCTGACCCAAACTGACTGAAGCCATATCCCATGGCATATGATGTCAGCTCAGACATAAAAGCTGAGGGATGGCAGGAGGAGGAATGGCAGGCATTAGTTATTTTACAGCGTTTGCTTTCAGTAGGTGGAGCAGCAGCTCCACACGCTGAAGCCCTACTTCCCAGGAAGTGGCTGAGCATTACTCATTGATGGGAAGTAGAGATTAATTTATTTTTCCCTCTTCTTACATGCATGCAAACTTTTGGTTTTTTGTCTTGTTTATTCTTGCTTTAAACTTCCTTATCTCAACCTACTAGTTGTTTCTCTTTTATTTTCTCTGTCCCACTGGAGGAGTAGAGTGGTTTGGTGGGCATGGGTCTCCCAGACAAAGTTAACTCACTATGTCATGTTCCAATATTTACAGGTTGGCTACAAAGAAGGTGGAAGCTCCCTCTTTGTAAGGAGTCACATGGAAAAGACAAGGAATAATAGATAAAAATTACTCCTGCAGAGATTCCAATTGGACACAAAGAGAAAGTTTCTCACAAAAAGAGCAACTAACCATGGTAGTGATCTCTTCTCTAGTGAAGTGGTGAATTCCCAAACACAGGACACTTTTAAGATCCAACTTTAGAAGGAGCTGGGCCACCTTGTCTAGAGTGGGCTTTTGCCAGGAAAGGCTGGTCTGGTCCAGATGATCCTTGAGGCTCCTTCCAAACTGGTGTTCGATGATTAAGCATATTTCCTAACCATCTTGAAAATGTAGCAGTCTAGAGAAATGTTTTAACTAGTAAGGTCTATCAAGTTCTGAAATCCATGAAATAGAACTCAATGTTTATTGTAAAACTAAACCTAATCATTTGCATTCTCCAGCAAATCTGATTTGTTTTGATTTTAAAATGGAGATTTATAAAGGATGTGTTGGGTTGAGAGAGATGCTTGAAAAGTCAAACTATAAAGTTTGCAGATGGCAAGAAAACCTTTACACAATGTACTAGAACCTGGCAACCAGCAACAACAACAGCAAATTAAGCAAAATGTGAGAAATATGGGACAGTACATACCAGGAGTAACTTAAGCTACACACTTATATCATAAAATATGAAAATAATTTTTTGTTATTTAGGAAGATGTACAGGGGAAGAATGAATGTGGAGTGCACAATACTTCAAGTATACCATAAAAGTATGGAAATGTTTACCAATTACAGCCTGAGTAAGGTGCAGTAGAGGGATTGGTTACTGTTTGACTATTTATCAGTTAATTGGCAAAGGAAGAGGTCTCAGGGTTTCTCCCAAAACAAATTCTTTTCCTCTTCTACCCTCTTCTTGTGCTGGCTGGCCTTTTCAGGAGTGGCAGAACAAGGAAGCGGTAGGAGAACCCCTTCTCTGGTTTCTGTGGTGTAACCCTTGTTTCAGTCTGCAGAGACCACAATGGTATTGTCGTCCAGCTCTCAAAGTGGACTCTTCTTCAACATATTGATGACGCACCCATTGAAATGGGTAACTCAGCTCATCCTACCTGCAGAAACAACACTAAGGTATTTTTATTACTATGTTTCTGGCTTAGGATATGGACAATATTATGTATCATAACTTCCCTACATTAATACAGAAAATATTTAGATTACTTTTTGAGTATTTTTTTCATAACAATGTCATGAAACTTCTGTCATACCACAAAGGAATTTGCTTTTTTTTTTTTTTTTTGGCACATGTAAGAGAACATATCTCAGATACCAGCAAGCATGGTTTGCTTTTGAAGCTGTGAGGTGAGCTGAAAAAGAATACATTTTTTTCTTTATACTCTAAAGAGTAAATTGAATTTTAGAACATTTGTTCTAGTGTTTTGGTCTAAAATGGTGAAAGTGGAGACATTCTCACTCAAAAATAAATGTAGAAGGTAACAAGGTTTGTGTATGGAGTTTATAATATGCCATCTATTGTACTTTCAGGCACCAGAACCCTTTTTCAGTCCTGCAGAACTTCTCTATTTTGAGGTCCAACAGTACAAGTACTAGAAAATATTGAAAAATACTTTTTAATTCAAGATGGAAAAGAAGATTCCTAGTTATCTCCTTATCTGCTACTATATTGATGAATAGGTTAGGGCTACCAATCTAATGAAGGATCCCAGCAATAAGACTGATGAGATCCAAGGAGGATGGTTTCACAGGAAGAATCATCTTCTCTGAGCCTTGTTAAGATGACTGAGTGAAGAAGGGGAGGGGAAAAAATAGCTCATTTCTGGAATGTGAATACTTTCATAAGTTACTTGTTCTCCCACTGGTATTACCAATGGTCTTGTTCTCAAACAGCTCAAACATTGCTTGCAGTGTGAGGAGAGATTTCTATTGTTTGATCTTTTAAACTTCACAGTCCTGTCCTCAGAGACAGCAGTGCCAAAATATCTTCTTTCTTTAGATTTTTTTTTTAGTCCATTGCATTTTAAGCTTTTCAAGATGAGAGTTTTGTAATAAAGAGAGCAGCAGTGTCTTCTCTAGAGAGAATGGAGGCCGGATCTCTCTAACCTGCATTGTGAATCATTTTAGTTTAAACTGGCCTGTGGGCTTAAATAAATAGCTGTATTGATTTGCCGCCTTTCAAAACAAGCTGCATTGTTTCACAATAAGCTTGTGAAACTTTCTTGTTCTCTTATCTTCTGTCAAAGCTTGAAAGTACATTGCTGCAGAACAGAATGTTCAGAATACTGAAGAAGAAAAAAATGGTTATTGATGATATCTTGGGCTTGTTTTGTGCCATCAAATGAAAGAAAACCACGCTTGAAATCCCCACCTTTGTGCAACTTTAGGTAGCATGAAAGAAAATCATGCTTCAGGTACTTCAGGATAACTATTAACCTTTGGACAGTAAAACAAGGTCAAAACAATTTGGAAGAAATAGCTAACAATAATAAGAAATATCTAAAGGTCAGTTACCTCACCTTTACATTATTGTGTAAGGTACTAATAACAATAGCAGTACCAATGTGCTGTTGAAAGGGTTTTATTTGTACCACAGTAAAAGAGGTTTCTGTTGTTTTGGCTTACAGCTCTCTGCAGCATTATGGGCAAAAAAAAAAAAAAAATCAGATGAGATCTATTGGGCTAAAGCTCTGAAAGTCTTTCCCCACACACTTTCTATGAAAGCATTTTACAGCATAAATTAAGTCCCTAAAGACTTTTTGACTTTATGAAAACAAAAAGGAAAAAGAAAGCACAAAGCCAAACAACCACCAAAATTAGTTTCCTCATGATCCTTCCATAGTTCTGTATACCTTCCACGTTCATGTTTTCAAAGTTCTTAAATTTTAAAAAAATTTCACTTTAATACTATTTCCTTTAAATAAAATTCGCACATTTTGTGCCTTAAGAATTTTAGAAATATCAAGAAATATGTAAACTTTGCAATACAGTTGATTTTACTTCCACTGCAGTTAATTGGAAGAAATTACTAAGTGAATCATGTGACAGTATGATACAGGTACAATTATTAGCAGTAAAAGATCTAGCATACTTCTAAGGTTTTAAACCACTAGAAATCTGTCACTATTGCTATTAAATCAACTCCAGAATATTCACAACATAAGTTTTCTGGACAGTAAAGCATTCACTTCCTTAGAAGAACAGGAAGGTCCACATTTTGTATACCTACTTTTTCTTATAGTTTCTCACTTCATCACAGGCACATCATCATAGCAGAGGTGAGGACACTATATGGCAGGTTATGGACTAATACACAATAGGGCTAGAAGCAATGGGAATATGTAATTGCCTGGACTGCTGGGCTTTGGCCTTTATTTAGGAAGTAATGTCTTGGTACCCATTGTTAAGCTGTTACTTGGATCAGTCACAAGCTACTGCTAAAGGCATGATACTAATTTCAACTTTTTGGCTGGCTAGCAATACATTTCTTTTCTGCATCTGTAACCTCAGGTAACCATGACCTTGGAAGAAAAAACCTGTATGTAAATAGAATATAGGAGAGACAAAAAAAATTTTCCAAACAAATAAACAAGCAACAACAAGAACAACCAAACAGACAAACCCTGAAAAATACATTGCTGATAAATTCAATTATGCATTTACTTGCTCATGCAAGCTATAGAGGAGAAAGCAAATTGAATGACATGTTTTCTTATGAATTGTTCCTTGTCCATCTTTAAATGAAACAAGTCACAATGCTTATGTTGTTTGGCCTAAATCTCCTTCAGGTAAGCAGACCTGAAAGATGAAGGCACAGTGAGGAGACGAAGGCAGAGTGAAAAGCTAGGACACTTTACATCTGGAAAGCTCCTGTGAACCTTGCCCTCCAGCTCCATATCATTGACAGCATTTTTTTCAGCAGCTGGTTTGCCATTTTGTTAGTTAGAGAGTTTAAAGAATATGTTGTAATAAATGCATTGTACTGTGGAAGGTAAAAAGCAATGTCTTCTCTTTCCCACAAGATTTCAAGTATTTCTGCTCTGCTTGGTGTAACTCAAAATAATCCCCCATACTCAGTGCAATCCTAGGGATCTCTGAGAAGGGCAGACCACCCTGCAAGAGGTGATCAGCATGAGTCCTCTTCTGATTGTTTCCTGACTCTGATAGTATAGCCCCATGAAGACAAGCACAGCTGCCTCTCTGCAGCAGCTGAAGTCAGACTAAAAATTGAGAAGGAGGAAAGAAAAACCTGTTACTGTCAGAAGCCAGACTTCATTGGGACAAAAATTGGTTATTTGTGCTTTTATTCCTGGACAAAATCTTTATGTCCACATTTCACTGTACTGAGTAGTGACGTGCAAAAGCAAATGCATAAATCAGCAGCTTTCTACAAGCTGGGCAGAAGAAAGAAGATGTTTCATCTACATAAATATGATTTTGCTCAGCTTCCTGAGCCCTCCATCAGCTCAACACCAACTCAGAAGATGAAGTAGATGGGTGCATTGAAGCATAGAATGGTTAGGAGGGTATAAAAACTATCAGAAAGAATAGTTAGGCTGAGATCTGAGTCTCTGTACTAGCAGACTGGCTCAGCAATCAGTCAGCAAGGGCTAGGGATATGAATTTCATATCAACCTTTAGCTAATGCATAAGAACCCAAAACATTTGGTACTGATTTGAATAGGAATAGGAACAGACCTGCAGAAGCTATAGAATCACCTTATATTTTCCTGGGACAAAAAAAGCTTAAATCTAACACTTCAGGAAAATAAAGTCACCATCCTTTATTTGGCCATGGAAGAATGACTCATTTCTAACTCAATTAAAATAATAAATAACGTTACAGTTGGATAAGCGAGAGGCAAGTGGGCTGGTAAGCTACTGAACACCACTTTTATACACTTAACTAAGCAAGCAATGGACAATTCAGAGACTTTAACTTTGTATAATGGCTGTTCTCAGAAGGTACCACAGGAAAAAATGAAATTCTAGTGCACTTTAGCAGAGGAAATAAGTAATAACTCAATGTCAAACAGGAAACTATTTATAAAATGACTAAATGAAAATGGATGGCTTAGACATAAAGAGACAGCCAGTTTAATGGATTGGTGGCTGTATTGTATTTTTCCAGACAGAAGATCCTCTCTTGTCTAAATGAGTAGAGGATTCCAGTTTTACGAAATTAAGGTGGCCAAGATAAAAGTGAAATTAAAAGTATTGAACTAGAAGTGATACTGACTGTCAGAGAATGAAAGATTATACCTAACAAGTTATTTACATTGTATTTTCTACCTACAAGCTAAAATGCAGAGAGTTTTTCTATTCTGTTACCAGGCAAACTGAGGCATAAAGAAATCAAGGGATTTGTCCAGGGAAATATTATTCCACAAGACTTGAACTCAAATCTGCAATGGAAGGGACAGTTCTGGAAGGGACAGCTCTGGAAATGGAGGAACAACATGTGAAAAAATTCAAAATAAGTTAGCTGAAAATTGAAGGTGTAGCTAACTTGTTTGGATATTAAGTATGCCATTACTAGTTGGATAGGCTAGAGAAAAGTGCAAAGCAATAAATTTTTGTAGTAAATATCAGTAGAGCACTGATACATGTACATCTTTTCTTACTACAGCTGTGCTCAGCTGTGGAAACAGTAGTGACTGATATTCCTGGATCTTCTTCAAAAAAAAAAAAAAGAAGTGACTAAGACTTTGTCTAAGACTCCTTCCTCTGTTTATAGCAGCTAGAACCAGCTTTTTGCATTAGAGAAGAGGTCTGCAGATACATACACCAAAAGGGATGCTTCTATATGTATACTGTGGGAATACTGGCCATGAGAAATGAAATCTTTTCTCAAAGTTGATCAAGAAAAGAGGCATATTATTTTTCAATACTGTCAATGGTGATAGCCATCTTCTGAAAAGGTTCTCAAATAATTTTAAGAAATATTTAATATTTTTCTGTGACTGTTTGGTGGCTCCAGCCAACAAGTTATCATTCCTCTGACTGAGCACAGTCATGAAAGCCTCAAGCTTTTTTCTTTCTTTTCTACTTTAGAATCCTCATCCATCTATGGTAATGTCCAACTACACTGAATGCAGACCTATGCATTCAACTATACAGAATGCAGAACTATATTAGATTCCTAGTTTTCACTTACAAAAAATTCTAAATTTTTGCACAGGTTATAATTTTAGTGTTGTCTAAAAAACTCAGCAATCATGGAGAAGCTGATGGCATCATGTCATGGTTTCACGTCAGCCAGCAGCCAAGCCCCAGCAGCTGCTCATTCCCTCCCCAGTAGAGGGTCTGTGGAGAGAATCAGAAGGGTAAAAGGGAGAAACATCATGGGTTGAGATAAAGCCACTTTGATAGGGACACTGAAGTCCATGCACGCAAACAAAGCAAAACAAGGAATGAATTCAGCGCTTCCCAAGGGCCGGCAGGTGTTCAGCCATCCCCAGGAGAGCAGGGCCCCATCATGTGCAACAGTGACTTAGAAGACAAATGTCATCACTCCAAACATCCTCTCCTTCCTCCTTCTCTCCTCCACCTTTATGTACTGAGCATGATGTCACATGGTCTGGAAATCACTTTGGTCAGTTTGGGTGACCTGTCCCAGCTGTTTCCCCTTCCAGTCTCCCACCCACCCCCACCTTCCTCACCAGTGCGGAAGTACAAACAGCAGAAAAGGCCTTGGCTCTTTGTAAGCCCTGCTCAGCAATAACAAAACCATTTCTGTATTATCAACCTTGTGTTCAGCAGAAATCCAAAATATAGCTCCATAACAGCCACTGTGAAGAAAGGTAGCTCCACCACAAAGAAAACCAGCACACATCATCATATCAATTTTCTGACTATAAAACAATGGGTCTCCTAAAAGAATGAAGGGGAAAATCTGATCAGACTTTATGGTTTACATCTAAATGGAAACACAATTAGCCTGATTTATATTATATATAATATATTTACATTTATATAAAGGTGCCTTCAGACATCTTCCATGGTCCTCCATGATAAAGTAGCCTCAGAAACTGCTCCATTTAATGATTGAATTGATTAGACTGAAGTAAAAATAAAGGGTGAGTGGGGATGTTGTGTTTATTTCAGCAAGAGTGGAGCCTTTCTTACAGTGAGAAATGGTGAAACTTTCGTGAATTAGTGCTCTCCCCAGCTGGAATCTAATACTGACAACAGAATTTCTCTAGTCTTCCCTTGTACCGGGAATTTCTCTTTGAATAGTCTGTCAGAATGATTCTTTCTCATGCTTCAATCATTTTCACAGCACTCATATTAACTTTTCACCTTCACACCTTATCTTTAGTTCACACCATTCTAGCCAGATATCAGCTCATATTTTACAAGGACTAGTGCTCCCAGAAAAATGGTACAGTATGCAGGAGAACAAAGAGCAGCAAGATGTGGACTCACAGGGAACGATGAGTCAAGTGACAGAAAAGCCTCTCCAATCCATGAGATGCCTCATCATCCCCAACACAGTCAGCCCACACTACAGCTTTCTAGTCCATGTCTAATGGTCAACAACTGATTCATGTCTTCTAGCTAAAGCTTTGGTCAACAGTCTGTGTATTGCTCAGGAAGGAAAAAAAATCATTTTAATGGATCTAAAAGAAAATAAAATAACCTTGCAGAGTACAGACTGCCTTTACTTAATTTGCTTATAACAATGATCTAAAAGACAGTTTTTATAACTTAGGTTACAAGATTATAAGAAAAAGTTTTAATTTTATTGCACATATTTAGCAATAAATTGAGGGAAGGCTGCATGATAAGAAAAATAAAAGGAGCTTTTAGAACAGCTCAATGTATCAACATCAATGTCATATAGTTATCAGAAACCTTCTAAAAAGCACATACAAAAAGAAACCACATTAGGATTAGATGTGAATCCTGACCTACACTTTTTGTTATTTATTAGATCAGGAATTATGAATCACTGTAAAAGAAGTGGAATCATTTTTGATTCCCTGTTGGCAAAGTATGGCCGTTCCTGCTGTAGTTGTAGACACAGATCCTAGAATTAGAAAATAAGAAAGCAAGAAATGTTTTGACATTTAAATGTTATTTCCTATATTTTGGATTGATGATATGGACAGCCAGACAGTTGTTTTTTGAAGCTGTAACTGTTAGATTAAAAAGCCTTGAAATAAATTCTGTGTCAAGAATAAATGACCTCTATGCTGCTGTTTCTCAAGAAAAACACTTTTGAAAATTTTGAGGTTTTGAAAAGGGCATCATTTCCCCTTCTTTGGATTTCAGTTGGTTCATTGGATGGGCAGTTGGGGTTTACGATGGTTTATTTTTTCTGTAAGAAAGCCAGTCACTACTAGCTTTTGTTACATGATCCCCACCTCTTTTTCTGTACCTTCTTGCTCCCTTTGTTAGTGTACAATGCTAGGTTTACATGTTTATATCATCTCTTATCACCCTGGCAGTTGGCTCAAGCATGTCTTGAACTCTTCCTTGATGCTTTGGTGCCTCAAAATTGCTGCTGAAGTCTCAGCATTAAAATAAATATAGTATCAGTTTGAAGCTGAAAAGAAAGGAGGCCTCTCCAGGACCACAAGCCAAAACATTCTTCAAAGCTTTGTGAACTGTGAACAGTCCAAGGTCTGATCTTTTGAAGCCCAAGGTTGTGGTCATTCTAGTTTGTTCTGTACTGTCCTCTCAAGGACCCTGAACACTGGGTCCCATGGTGGCTGCTGGCTGCCCAGTTGTCCTAGCTGCCTGTCTTGGGGATGGTTTATTATCCCATCCCATTTTTGGGGTCCTTGATCTGTTTTGTTTTATTTGTGCCCGGGGCTGGTGGCTGTCCCTGCCACACCCCATTTTCCCTGGCTCCAGGGCAGTCGTGATGAAGAGAAGCCAAGCCGGGAGCTGTGGCTCCTCTCGTCCAGTGAGTGGCTCTGCTGGACACACGTGCCCGGTCTCTCTGATGAGGGATCCTGCTGGTTGTGGGGATTTGGTTTTTTTCTGGTGTAGCTGTGCCTGAGCTTGCCGGCGGGGCTTCTTTTGCTGCTCTGCTGTCAGGAAGCCCTGAGCCAGTGCGTGCTGTGCCCACTGCTGCAGAGCCTAAGCTGGAGATCCATACATTCCTGCTGCTCTCTCACACACAGAGCAACTCTCCCTCCTCAGAGTCCCAGCCTGGGCATCCTGAAGTACCTGTATCCATACAGCAAAGTTCCCCAGTTGGGCAAGCTATCTCACAATATCTGCATGGGCCCAATTAGTTCATAGGCCCGCAGCTGCATGCAGAATTCTAATCCCTCCTGCCTTTTTCCTACACTGCATACATTTAAAAAGGCACTTCAGGCGGAGACCCAAACATGCTTCTTCCCCAGAAAAAGCATATGTATTTTCCACATGAGGCAACCCCTTGGGCACTTCCCTATTTATATGTCTCTGCTGAAACTGACTTGAGCACACTTCCACTGATTGCCAAGTCTTTTCCAAAGACTGTCTCTCACCTTTCTCATCCTTTACTTTTTTTGTTGCCTTTTTCATCATTCTCAGTATAAAGACCTTTCTACAAGATTGGGGAATTTTCTCTTTCTGTCTTCATCATCAGAGATTTTTCCTTTTCTTCCACTATAACTGGAGAGCTGGACAGGGACCTGAGGGAGATCCGCTCAATGTCTTCCTTATCTCTCTGATGCTCTGCAAGTTGCTGATCTCCTTCCACAGTTCTTTGGCGCAGCTCCTCAGCAGCTGCACACCCCCTGCAGGTCAGAAGATCATGTGTCCTAGCCTCAGCAGGAGGTTTGGCCCTCTCTCAGGATACTGCAAGTATCCTTTGTCATGGGCAGCTGGCATAGTTCATTAGAACACTCTAGCTCTGTTCTTACCTTAGCCTTATCTCTGTCTTTTCCTGGCTGCAGTTGGAGCCCTCCAGTTCCTCAGAGGGATCACAAGAATACTTGAATCATCCCACATAAATTGACAGGAAGCTCAAGAAGATCTGGAGAGGGTCTCAAAGAGGAAGAGTATAGAAGCGGCAGTGCAAACTGCTGCATCTGTCTGGGCCATTTGATCTGTAGTCAAGAGTTATGATCACTGGAGTCCGTGGAAACACCTCACAACCAAGAAATACTCCTCTTAGATCTAGCTGATAGGCTGAAGTAGGATGCCTGAAACCGTGTTTCTATATGCCTGGCTCACTCATTCATTTCCTTTATGTGTGAAGCACTCTCTTTATAACACCTTGAAAAATGCATTTTCTACATTTCCATTCAAAGCAAAGTAAGCAATGCATTTACAATAATCAGGATACAAGGATAAAGAAGCTGACATAGAAAAGAGGGGTGAGGATACAGCCTGGATTTAGACAATGGAATGACTATAGCTTGAAAGATACACATCATATCAATGTGAAAAACTAGCAGCATTCCCAGGTGTCACCTCTCTGTTCTTTAAATACAAGACTGTCTGACTTTCAGAAGTAGGGTATGTTCCTAACGGGCTATTTTGATTTTGGTATATGAGAAAAAGGAAGTTAATATACACTCATAACCTTGTGTGTAGATTTGTGAGGGTTACTTGGAACTAATAGACCATTCTGTAATTTACCCTTGGTAATCTTCAGTACGCAATGACAAAAAGCAGTTTATACACATACCAAAATAACCTCAAATGTAGAACCCAAAGCAAACAAACAACAAGCAAATCATTAACTTTATTCCAATTCTATTTCTCTCTTCCTTCTTTGATACATGTAGCCTTAATTTCACTCTTTGTGTAAATTACAAGGACTGGTGTTACACTCTTTGAACAAAAGGCTCAGCCCTGCAACAACACAAAGTAAAAGTTAATTGTCTTTGTAATCCCAGCCAAGCCAACTCAATGGGATGGACCATGGTCAACCTTGCTTACATAGATCCAATTGCAAGACCTAACCCTGAGTGTTTGCATGGTCAGAATGATATCCTTTATTTTCACCAGCTGCACTGTTTTCCAGTCTACATCTGGTAAAAAAGGGTTCATGGCAAGGTTGTGGCACTGTCTTTTATGTTGTCACTAAGAATTCAGCAGGAATCACGGACTCCAAGCACAGAATGGTAGAGAGCATACCCATGTGGAGACAGCACAATAGGTTTTGATCATCTTTTTATTTGCTTCCAATACTTGCCAAGTTTAATTTATTTACATTCATGTGTTTGTGGGAATAGACACTTTTTGAAAAAAGCTTGCAGTTTTACCATGACTTCATGAGCAGATGCAGTAAGTATTTCATGAAGCTGTATCTTTTTCAGTTGTGCTTCTTTGCTCTCAGTTTCATGATACCACTCCTGAACTGGCTGAGATCAGCCAGAGGTACTGCATCTCCACCTCTCAAGTCATTCAACACTATCACACAAAATGGACAACAGACTTCCAAAGATTTTCTTTAGCTGCTGTGACTTCAGTGGCTTAGAAATACAGCAGCTGAAAACCTCAGAAAAAAAGCAGACTGCAATTTTTTGAGTGCAAGAGCAAAGGGTACGCAGAAAGATTATGTGGCCCATTGTAAAGACCTGGAATTTCTCATGAAGTGTTTCTGTAATTTGCATCTACTGTTTGAAATCCTAATGGGAAACTGAATGTAATACATTGGAGCACAGCTCTCTAGACACAAAGAAATGTGGAATTATGTCCTACTGGGTTTGGACGTGATATATATATCCAGTGAACAGTCTGAAGCTGTTGTAAATTTCTAACTATATAATGTGTGCAAAAACTACTCCTAAAAATCTGAATTAAGGCACGTTCTGAATAAAAAAGATACATGAACAACCATATTCTGTACAAGAGCTATGCACCAACACAGGTATTGCTGCACATAATGTGAAATTAAATAAAATTATCTTTCAAATACAATAGACTCCTACAGGCAAGAGCTTATTCCTCAACTAGACAAGAACAAACATTTGAAGATTTAATTGTTATTTAGTAGAAATACAGATACATGCATTTATTTTATTATGGGATTTTTTTTTTTATATAACTGAGATTAAAAGAAATCATCACTATTAGTTTGAGGAACATCCCTCAGGTCTTCTGAAATATGTCCAGAATGGCTTCATAGATTTGACATTGAAGAATAGAATTGATTTTAATTTTTTCATTGTGAAGGGAGAAGTTAATTCATGACAGAAGTGCTCGATCTCTGTTGGAAGATCCTTGGACATTTTTCCATGACTACATTGGAATCCAAGTAGTTCTGGTCTAGACCTTTGTTTTTCTACAAACATGGACTCCTGCAAACCATCATACCTCTATCTTGACCTCCCTCTGAAATCTGTGAATAATGATAATTAGCTCTTTTATACACAGAATTTTTAGTGAGAAAAGGAATTAAAGGTGTTATTACTTATGTAATGCCACTAACAATATATGCTGTGCGAAGAAAATATATTTCCATGACTTTTATGATTTATTTCTTAGGCAGACATTGGGAAAACAAACATGAGGTTAAAGACACTTTATATTGAAAATAGCACAGCTTCCCTTTTGCAGTCTGTTTTGCCCTGTTCTTTTCTCTTTTTTAATAATAAGTTCATTTCTATATTAAGATTGACATTTATAATCAGAAGAATGGGAGATTTTTACTCTATCAGAAAAATTAAGTGGTTGACTAGCTAAACATTTTAATTTTACAAATGCAAAATGTAGATTTCACAGTTAAGCACTAAAAGAACTGTTGAATCTAAGCAGCATTTTTCCCCACATTTTTAAAAGAGGCAGGAAAATTAACTGCAGGTTTGTGTGGCATACAAGTAAGCACAAATAAGGAATATGCATTGTTGTCTCCTGAATAGATTTTTCACATTACTATCCAGAGCTTTTATCAAGAGACAGTGGAATATCAAAAAGATACTGAATAATATACCAAAAATTTATTGTTCCATGAGATCTAATCTTCGTGTGCATGTAACTGCCTCATTAAAAGATTTGCAAGCTTACTCTTTCTGCAATTCTGAAGCAAGCCAAGAAAACCATGTTGTTAAGAAACTCTAATCCTTGTGATATGTCAATGGTGTGTAACTTAAACTGGAAATTAAACCTACAGCCCTCTGGTATTGTAGCAATGGGAAGGATGCATCCAGTGCTGTCATTGAGGCTATGAATGGCACTTTGCAGGAGGCTTCTTCCCCCTCCACCCCACCTGCTCAGTGAGTCTCATGGGCAGTGCCACAGGAGTTGTGTATGCAAACATGGGAATCCCATTTATTCTGTAATAGGTATTATTTGGCATCTCATATTCTGTCTGCTGCTTTGTACCTGTCCGCAACAGCTTCCAGAGCATGAATAGGACAGGATCCCCCAGCTCCTGCAACTTCTCTGATCCCTAGCTCTCAACAATGTCACAGCCCACAAGCAGGAGAGAATTGCACCCTTCTGTTGCCAACACCCACTACAAACTGTCAGCTTTCACAAATAGTGTGACAGGATGAAACATTTATTTCTGCCCTTCAAATAATTTCCTTTTATTTAGTGTGATAATTTACTTTTTGATTGTATGGAAGGCATGGGACTGCTACCTTTAGCAAGCAAAATGATTACTTTTTTATCTGCAGATAAGGCAGCAATGCATAATGCAAGCTTCCCTACACAGACCTGTGTTAATTAAACTCGTGCTTGGCCTAGGTACACCATTCTTTTTAGCCCAGAGAGTAAAAGCCAGTTTTGTTGTTCTCTCTGTCCTACGTGCTGTTTCAGAAATACCAGTTGCTTTACAGCTTTGGCATCTGCACTTACTTTCACCTTCAGAACTTAAAAGCATTGTTTTGGCAGCAGTCATATATAAAAATTTTGGTATTATGGAATCTAGCCTAAGAACATTTTACTTCTTGATAATTATATTTTCCCTTCAAGCTAATCAAGACAAACTAGACAAAGATTTGTGAATACTGCATCCCATGCTTTAACAGTACAGTGAAAATCTATTTCCAGAATCACAAATTATCACTTGAGCACAATGAAATCTGAAAATTAGGCATAAATATATGTGGTTATTAATTTAAACTTTGTGCCATCCCACACAAACTAAAATGATACAGGTATTTTTGTTCCATTTTTTTTTCCTTTATTTGTTATATAGCCAAATGCAAATTGAGCCAAATGCCAAATTCACACAATGAGAATCAGATAAATAAAGAGATTGAATGCAGATGCAATGACATCTTATTGCATATAGATGGCATATGAAGATTGAAGTGCCTTAATAAATAGCTGATAATCTTATGTTAAATTGGACACTTACGATCTACTTTTAATTAGCATCATTTTGACGAAGTTCAATAAAATATACTCTTAGAAGTTATTTACAAGTCATGTAATCTACATTTACAAAGGCTCCTTTTTCTGGCAAGAAATTGAATAAACTGTAAAGAAAAGTTCATAAATATATTTTCTTTATTTGTATTTTATGCCACTATGTGCTATCTATAGAATACCAAGATACATAAAAGTTTTCAAACAGTAACCAGCAGCCATGTAAGGTGCACAGGGAACAGGTCCTTAAAAGCAAAGTTTTCATGTCCATGGCAGTTTTCTTAAGTCAAGTTATGGGTAGAAAGTAAAAAATATTTCTGTGGAAAAGTGAATCTTTTTGCTCTAAAGCTGTCTCGATATGATTTTTCTATGTTGTTTTGAAATAACTGATACTCGCTGTTGTGAGAAAAGTGTGAATACTCTGCACCTCAGCCCAGGTCTTTGATATTGAAGAATAAGAAAAATCCTCATTGGGGGTAATTTTCTATGTAAAACTGGTATGAATTTTACAAAACTAAAAAAATAAAACAAAATTTCTCTCTTGCATTCTATCCATACTGATTCCCACCACATGCGTCTCTGACAGAAGTATCAGGGTCTGCATCAGAATCATCATCAATCAGGTGGTTTTTAAGAGAAAGAAGAAAACTCTACTTACAAAAAAATTAAGAAATCATCAATTTTGACTTGCAGTAGTTTGGTGTTAGAGTGTTGTTATCTCTGTTCAATCAAAGCCTGGGCTCTGGTGTATATAATGAAGTGGGGAGTAAATGAAACCTGCAGAATCTGTCTTTCTGTCTCTACAATTCCATCACTCACTGTGACAAAAATCAATTACAATTACTTTTTCCTGGATCATTTACACATATGCAGAAATAAAAATATTTTTTATTATCATAACAAAAAAATTAACAAAATTCTATTGAAAATCACAGAAGTCTCACACTGCCACAAATGTCCTGTGAGACTGGCAGAATAAGAGAGTCTCAAAAGTTCCCAGGTGCTTAGACTGATTGATTTTCAGGTTGTGTCCCCAAGACAGGAACAGAAATGTGGCATTTCAAATGCTTGGATTTTTCTTTCAAATGGAATACAATTTTCTTTGTCTTTCTCTTTTTTTTTTTTTTTAATAATAAACAAGCATTCATCACTCACCTTGTTGCACTGACACAACAAAAAAAATATGAGTATACAGCCAAAAATCAAAGTCCCAAAACTGTCAGTGGAACAGTACCAGTGAACAGCAAAATTGCCAAGATCTTTGTCTGAGAAAAGTAGCCACAACATACAAGCAGTCTGGGAAAAAAAATCCCCCAGATTTTGCTGTGCAGTGTGATAAAGCAGTAAAGAAAACAAACAAACAAAACCAAACCAAACAAACAAAAACTCAGAACTCGAGAGTGCAGAAGTCCTGAGTTCCTATCATGATCCTGCTCTGCTTTGTCATGACTAAGGACAAGTCAATATTCATGGTACTGTCATGGTAATTTTCAACAGTTTTATCAAAGAATTGCCCAAAACTTAAGCTGAGAGTCTGAGATGTCAGACCAGGACAATTTAATACCAGGAAGCAAATGATTGAATGAAATTGTTGAAAAAATTCTAACTATGTAATGTGGCAAAACACTACTCCTAAAAATCTGAATTAAATCATGTTCTGAATAAACAATAAATGTCAACAACAGTATTCTGCACAAGAGCTATGAAACAAAAAATGTATTGCTACACTAAACCTTTTTGATGTTATTTTGTTTCATTTAATTTCATTTCATCATATTAATTTAGCAGCTGTTTCTTCAACAATTATAATTATCACCAAGGCAGATGTATTATGCTTGGGAACAAATAATTGACATTTAAATATTTAATCCTCTCATCAGAAACCTGCTGACATTGATTTCCATTAAAATAGTAATAACAAAGCATTGGCCTTTAGCTCTAAAATTTAACATTTTAGAGACTGCTTCCCCCATTTATAAAATTATGTTGCTAAATACTCCTTATGTACTTTTGAAAGATTGTCCTATTTTTCCTACCCCAAATTCAAACAGCTTTTTTTTTTTCTACGTAGGAAGAATTACATTGGCACAAGATTGAAGTAATTTTGTTTATATTTATTTAATCCAACCCACAGAAATATGTGACTGTAGAAAAGCAAATGGACTAACTACTTCAATAAATTATATGACCAGGAGAGCAAAGTTTTAAGATTTGCTAGGCCAAAATCCTAAACAGTAACCACCATAGAAATGGAGTTCTTTTTGAAGTGCTAAATAACTTTTATGCTGAAAAGGTGATTTCTGAGGGCTTGAGGGTTTGACCCTCAGCTGGTGTAAACCAGATAACCAACACAGGGATAAGCCAAATTCTAATGCAGAGGGAAGGGCAGAAGGTAAGAAGAGGAGAAAGTGATGGAGTACAGCAGCTCTAAACATGCAAGGCAGCCAGTAGTAACTGGGAACATTTGAGACAGCTTTTACATTTCCATTTGTTGGTGGCTTTTGAAGAGGAACTTAAGAGTGAGTGCCCCCAGAGTTTCCTAGTCAGAGATCTGTGATTTCTACAGTCTCAGCCTACTGATATGAGCAGGTGGGCGTACATGTGCAAAGATGAAGTATTAAAATATGAAAAAAAAGATATGATTCTTCTATTTTATCCCTCTCTATGGGAAAGCATGAACAATGGCAATAACCTGAAGTAATATAATGAATAAAACTATTTTTAAAAAGTAAAAATGCTTATTTGCTTCTTATTTGTAAAAAAAAAAATCTTATTTATATCAAAAAATTTAGAACAGTGGATCATATTGCAGCACCTGGGGAAAGCAATGGCAGTTCAAAGCCTTGAATTTTATATCCATCACCTTGTTATCCCCTGTCAGTTCCAAATTTTGTTATCTTCCACATATCATTTTCATGTGACTGCAACCTACAGTTTGATGCACTGTATTTTGACTTTAAAAGGACTACAAACTTTTCAGAGAAGGCATAATGTGTCCTTCTGTGCATAATGTATCCAGCTGACCAGTGCTCCAGTTTCAATTACAAATGTGAACACAATGTAAGAGGTAGAGCAGATCATGTGTTTAAGATGGGTACACCTGACAGACCTGTGCCCCTCTTCTCATTGTACCACTTGCTTTAGCAATTTCAAATTATGTTCACTATTACTACAGTGGCAGAAGCAAACTGGTTACTGAAGATTCAGCTTAGAAATCCCTCTTTTAATGACTCTAGCTCATATAGACCTAGAGAGTTTGCAAGTATTCAGTGCTTTGGAAAAAAAAAAGGACCTATGAGCTTCAAGTCAGAAATAACCATAACAGAGAGGACAAACACTAAATGACAGATCAAAAATGTGAGCATACTAGGTATTTCACAGCTTCAAAGAGAACAAAATATTAGTTCTCTCTGGTACATGGCAATGTTTGATTTCTGGAACAGGGAAAATTATGACCCTGTGAGAAATAAGTAGAACTAATAAAAAATGTTGGAGAGATTTCCATAAAATTAGATTTTGGTCTTTCATAATATGATGATAAGCACAGGATATTTCCAAAGTCAGCAAATTTTTTTGGCATCTATTCATCTGTGTTAAGGGAAATTGTGGGTTTGTTTTATTAATCACACTTAGATTGTTTATCTCTTCTAAGGTGTTATGTCTGACTTGTTATATGAGTTTGAAGCAAGCATATATCACCAGAAGTATTTTATTAGTATAATATATGTTTAGTTTTAACCCTTGTTTTTTCCTAGGCCAATGATTTTTTGTAAAATATAATTGAAATTATATTTATTCATTTATTTATCAAACTATATTTATTTCTTTATTATAAACTATTGGTACACTTCATGTCTTACACATTTATGAAGCTGTAACTAAGACAAGCGTTACACAATCATATGTAGAAAATAGTATAGAAACTCTTCTGTCTCTAATAGGCACACTTCTGAAATATAAGCATGGAGATTTGAATTGACAGGTTGCTCGCCAACACTAAATATGGCGCAATGTAAATTCAGACACACTTAAATAAATATGCTTTTTAGTGTCTGTTTCGAGTTACCACAACCAGTTTGGATGTCAGCAACAATGTATGAGCCAAAATAGAAACAGTGGGTAGAATTAAATTGGTGCAAACAGATTGGCATCTACCAACTTGCAGATGCTGTGGTTTGCCAACTATCTGACTATTTTGGTAGAATATGTCATGCATCCAATGCAAACTTCTTTTTTTTAAACAAAAAAACAAACAAACAAAATGCAGAGCATAATGAGAGACCAAGAGATACAAGTTCATATCTGTTACTGTTCAGAACCCTGTTTCTTTTATAGAGATATCAAGACATTTACATTCTAAAGATATTAAAAACCCTTCACTTTTATGTGCACCTTAGGTTGCTCTGCAAAAGACCAGACTCTTTAAAGACACTGCTGTTTGGGTCACTACAGTTAATATCAAGAAAATATTAAGAGTGGAGAAACAGGAATTTCAAAGGCAGGATGCTTTTGATTATTTGTAAACCTAGCTATATCCCTTAATTAAGCCATTTTGAGTTGTTTAGATCTGTCCATTACAGAAGACCTGAAGGGCTTTGGTGGATTAAGCTACTTCATTTAGGAGCAGTCATAAATCTACCAAAGAACACAATCAACACGGCAAATAAAGAGAGTATCCACACTGCTCTTTAGTCCTTCCGTCCTTAACCTCACAGCCTCTGGTGAATTATGACCAAACTCTCACAGAGGAATTTGCCTAGGAATTACTATCCTCGACCAAGCCAGGAAAAGCAGCAGCTGATTCATTCCTATCATTGTGTGCATCACCCATTCTGGAGCATTGAATGACAGAAGATAAAGTGAACCACAGAACTGGAATCACATCTCTGCAGTCGCAAGGTTGGCACATTCACAGGGATAAATCTAAATTTACATTGGGCACTCTGTATAAGGCTGAGTTAAGTTTCATTGCCCCAGGAAAAAACAGTACCACTATAGTAATTGAAAAACAACAGTTGCCCACAGTGTAGTTGCTCAAATCTTAAGAAAAATACCATAATTTCAACTGACTAGTATTATTTCATTTTCAGAATACATAAAGTATTGTGTTCCAGCACAACTTTATTGAAAAGTGGATGGACTAGGATTATTGTGCTGTTTCAACGTCTATTTCAATGAAGGAGAAAGCATAAAACACATCAGCTGAAGCAATGGAATGCTAAAGACAACAGAAGAAAAATAAATATTTCACACTGCATAAACAAACAAACAAACAAACAAAATGTTTACTTCTTTCTCTTGATCAGGATGCTCTGACATTTGATCATCATTTATAAAACACCTGCATATATTCCAAAGTAATCGCAAATCAGAAGGAAACTGGGTAGGATGCTGGAAGTCATCTTTAGTGTAACTATCAAGAACCCTTCACAGTAACAAAGATAAATTTTGAACAACACATTCAAAACTGTCGCCTCAAACCCTGTGAGGATAGGTGTTCTCTGCTGTATCCTTCTAACAAGAACTGGGGCTCTACTGAGGAACAGAGAAGGAAACTCTGAGAAAGTGACCCCTTGCACAACTTATCCTGTACCAGAGTATTCCACACTGAACAGAAACAGCAATTCTGCAACATGCTCCTTACTCATACAGAGCTCATGCATTTGGTCCTTTTCTGTTTCATGAAACTTCTAAAAGATATGTAAGTAGTGTAAAGTTTTGAATGACCTGGGGACCCCCACCAGAAAGAAATCTAGAATGAAAGACCACTGGGACATCACTAGATCCACAGGAGGGGATATTTTCTGCTTGATATCTCCCTCCTGTCCCCTTCCTCTCCTTCCCCTCTCCTGCAGCCTCCTCCATTTCTTTCTGTCTCTCTCTCTCTTACATTCCTTGTTAAATAAAATCTGCATTATTGACATTGGCATATGGTTTCAGTCACAACTTACTTTGTGCAGAGGCCTCCCTCACTAGTCAGATCTTAAAAAGGGGGACCGCCTGCTCTGTTTTACCCTGGCCCTCACCACAGGCTGCAGGGGAACCTCTCTTCCACTGCCTGAAATTCCTCCTCCCTCTCCTTCTTTACTTTGCCTTAGTGTCTGCACTCCTCTGTCTGCAATATTTTTCTGCACAGTAACATTTTTTTGCTTCTTGACTATGTTATCCCAAAGGTCACAACACTGCCACACATGGGCTGAGCCTTGGCTACAACTTGGAGCCCACTGGCTTTGGCTGCACTGGACATAGGAGAAGCTTCTAGCAGCTTCTCACAGAAGCCACCCCTACAACCCTCCCTATGAAAACATTACGACACAAACCCAGTACAGTGTTTTACATACTGAAAAAGTCAAGAATGCATCATTTACCTGTAAATATTATATAACCTTCACAGGTGAAATGAACTATTGTTTGATAGTTACTGTTTTTACTTTTTACCTCTTCTTTCCTTTTCCTGTTCCTTTTCATTTTTCCCGGAACAACATTCAATATTTAAACCCAGGTATAATAATCAATTTTTTTCTCTTTCAGCACTAGCTCAGTTGACACTGCCCTGTTTCGTGGGGCATTTTGAATAACCAGAAGGTTTTCAACACACCATTCATCCTACTTATTTGTATAGTGCTACCCACACACAAGGCAACCTTATGTACTACTACTACTGTTACTACTAATAATAATTGCAACTAACTGGGGGGAGAGAGGAATAAAAACCAGGAAAGACAACTGGTGAACACAGTTGCTGACCTGATGACCAATGCCCAGCTCACTCCTGAGTACTGATAAGCTGTTCCTGGTCAACTCCCCCATTTACATACTGGGCATGACCTTCTCTGGTGTGGAACATCCCTTTTTCCAGTTCAGGTCCCCTCTCCCGGCCATGCTGTCACCCAGATTCTTGTGCAAGTCCTCACTGGCAGAGCATGAGACACTGAACCCCTTGACTCAGAGAAAGCAGAGCCCAGCAGAAGCCAAACCAGCAGCATGTTGTCAACATAATTTTCACACTGAATCCAAACCACAGAACTGTACCTGCTAATAAGCTGAAAGCTATATCAGCTGAGACCAGGACAGATATATTGGACACCTCTGAGGAAATGCTGTTTTCAGTTAAACACCAGTGAACTTTACAAGGACAGGAGCAGCTTGGGGAATGTGGTTATAATAAACCAGTAGTGGCTTAAAAAACCTAAATTAATCCAAATCCAAGGACAACAGTAGTGAAAACTACCTTTCAATACCTATTACAAAATTTGGGGCTTATACTAAAATCTCACAAAAGGTCTCTGTTTTGTTTTAATGGAAATCTAATTGTGTTTTGAACTTGTGCGTTATCAGTTTCATTGCAACTCCTCAACCTAAATCATTCAGAGTATTCATTAATAGTCACAAAAGGTCTGTTAGTTATAAGAAAGAGAGAATTCTAGATAGACATTCTAGATAGAGAAAATGTCCTTACTTTAGGAATTCACAACTACACAGCTAGACTCCTGAAGGCTATCTTTAGTCTGTTGGTCTGAGTTGAAAAACAAAAATTTGGTCTTAAGGGAATACTTGAGTGTTTACGTGAACACAAAACCACAACAAGACAGAGAATGGGACTTTTCACATATGATTAGCAATCTCATTGTCCTCCAAATTGAGCTACTTTTCCAACATACCATGAAGAGCGCTTTCTGAGTTTTGTTAAGCTTGGGAATTCCAGCTTAGAAAATGAATCTTGTAGTACACAGAGAAAAAAAATTGATTTTCCCTCCTTTCTGCTTTACCTGTGAATATGATTTCTGAATTAAATAGAATCACAGACTTGGAGTCTGAGGTGAGGATGGAAATTAATAGCTCTTCTTATTGATCCTTCACACTCACTAAATTTCTCACGACATCATCACTTGGCTATGAAGTCCTCCTGCAGCCAGACTCTCACATCACTGCCTGCAGCATGAAAGAATTCACTTTCACTCATAAACCAATTTTATTGTGGCCTGAAACACAAAGGGAAATTTTGGCCTTGTAACAGTCAGCCAGGATTTTGCCAACAGATTGTTGGTTATGGGTTCATTGGCGCTTCCTGCCACTAGCTCTCTTATATCAAGATGCAGTGAAATCAAAGCTGAAGGGATATTGAGCCAGATTTTCATGTGGCATATGACCAGATGCGTATTTCATGCATTCTTTCAACTCCTTCTCGATGGCTACTCTAACATCAAAACATCCTGCAAAGAAATGAACAGTGTGTGCTCATACAATCTGTTAACACACTTAGTTTACCCCTCCCCGAAAGCCTGGTCAATCAGTATAGAGTACGGTCAAAAGCCTGACTTCAGCAAAGTGCCTCTATAAGAACAAATCACCAAATTAAGTCTCATCACTAGAGAGGACTTTTAAAAACATTTAATTAAAAGTAGAGGGTTTTTTCCTGAAGAACATTAGGTGCTTTTAATTGTAGTGGTAATCTTTTGTGATGCTACATCAAAGAATCCTACACAGAGGATCCCACACTAATATACACAGGAAAAAAAAAACCATGTTTGAGATAGAAAGATTTGCATACATACACTTTTGCAGATATAGCCAGGTACTCACCTTTGGTAGAAACTTCTGTCCTAATTAACTCAATTAATTAATTCAACTAATTAGCTAAATTAACAAATAACATCAATAGTAGGCTTTATGTATAACGTGGGGTTCTTTTTTCTTTTTCTTTATTTTCTTTGCATAGTCCTGAAGCCTTTAAGTATGTCCAACGCCTATTTAAATTAGTGATGGGAACTAGCATGGAGGCAAGAAAGAATTTATTTTTAGATGAAGAACAGCTTCAAAGACCTGGGGTTTTTTGAGGTTTTTTTTTCACATATTTCAAATATATAGTAAAATCACCTGAAGCTCTTTTTCAGATTTTCATGTTTTGATAGGAATTCTAGGGATGATGCAAATAGATTTTCTCATTGATTTGGCCTTGGTTTACCCACTCACAAAATGCATGATAAAAATGCACTTATCTCACAAGACCAAGAAGACAACAATTTAAATTAATTCTAAGATGTTTGAGGGAAAGACACTTTGAAAGTAAAAGATAGTTTTACATTAGAAACAAATTGCTTGAACTGTGTAACCAAAATAAAATAAATATGCCAATCTATTTATCTGTCCTTAAATCTTTCCTTGTCTAAAGGCAAGGACTTGTCTCCCAAAAATTTATCCTTCATCAAAATGTTTGTAAGTTTATCTTCTTCTAAAGGAAATAATGGACGTTCATACTAAACCTAAGATTACAGGTTAATGTGAAAAACGGGGTAAACTTCCTCCAACACCAGAGTCTCATGGCGATGACTGTATATTAATGCACATTTCTAGCTGTAGTTCTTCTAATGACTCTGCTTCCTATTCTGTTCAGCAAACAGCCTCCAGAGTGGCTTAAGCAATTCCTGAAGAGAAAAAGCTCTTTGCCACACAGGCAGATAGAAAGGAGTGAACCACATACAGATATTTCTCATTATGATGGAAAGCATTCCCATAAGGTCTTTTCTTATCTAATGGATGGGGTATGGAAGGAGAGGAAAAATAAAGGCAAAATTATTTCTCAAAAGTAGTGTTATGATTCACGTGTTTCTTGGTAATTTGTATCAATGGATAAATAATGTAACCCTTCAAATTGTCAATTTGGTTGTCTGATTTTATCAGCCACCAGCTACATGTTCTCTTATCACAACTCGCATTTGTCTATTTACTTTCTGAGTGAAAATTCCTTTTTGATTTTCTAGTCTTCTGACTTTTAAACTACATTTTATGTTTTCATGATTAATGAGGTTCTTTTCTTAACTCAAGGCAGACGGCTGTAGAGAACTGACATGGAACAGCGAATGGAAAAATTAGCAAACTGAGTTAGTTCACTTCCTACTCAGGTGCTCCCAAGTGAACATAGGTACAACCTGCTGTAAGGAAGTCACTGGCATTTTTTCCTCCCCCTACATTTCATTGAATACTAACTTTGCAGGAGTGGATATTCACAACAGTAGAATTTGTAAGATCACAGAACACAGAGAAATCAAATATCTTTGCTAGGAGGAGTGAGGGGAAAGATGGTATCTCCCTGATCCCCATAAGGACATAAAGTGGGGTGACTATCCCACTGCATTTTAACAACTGGATGTAGTGCAAAAGGAGTGGAAACTAAATTATGTGGCATGTGTAAGCTGAGTCAGTATATCACAGAATCATCAGGTCACGCTGTTGCACCATTAGCTATTGTCACAAAGATACCACAATGCAATGGTGTTTTATTTCTCTGGAGTATTGTTTGATGACACAATACATTTCCTAATGCTAAAGGTTGAGTATCTCTGTGTTTACAATAGAAATTTACTAATTAAAAAAATACATATTTTATTCTGACTCTGTTTTTCAGATGGTACCTAAGGATATTGTGGCTCCAAGGCAGAAGAGAAAATTTGAAACTGCTTACATAGATCCCAAAATGAAAGACAGAAAGAAACAACACAACCCCTGTCATTTCAGTTAGGAAATACACATCCTTTTTTGCCATAGGCGTGGCAATAACTCAAGCAAGCAGTTCAGCTACACTGGGGATGGTAAATCAACATCACATGAATTACTGAGAGATATATAAAGCAAAAAGCCTAAGTCATCTCATCTTGGCAGAAAGTCAAGAGCAAGCATTTATAAATTACTAATACTCACCTTCCAGACTTCAGAATGAAGACATATGTCCACCTAAATCCAGACTAAACAATAATGCTAATTTAGATATATATTAATTTCTTTATTTTAATTGTATTAATAAAATAAAACACTTAAATATCTACGGAAACAATAGATTTTCAGCAAGATAGATCTAAAAATAAGTTAATATACATGAACTGAAATAGAAACGTTAGCCATTTTCTTAGAGGATATAATAAGAAAAACAAAGCAAATGGATTATATTTGGATGATATTTGCATTGGCTGGTTAAAATCTGAGGGCACGGCATTTACCTAGCAGCTAATGAGAAACTAATTGTTCTTTGTTTGTCATATGTTTCATAAATAACACTGACCCAAAACCACAGGTTGTGAGAGCATAAAATCTGTTGAAACTGTGAAGACAGATATGCAAATGGGAGATACATTTTTTTAGAAGAATTTTGGCTTTGAAATGTCTCATAATCAGATGCTGTAATGACTCAAGAGATGAAACCTTACATCCATACTTCACTCAGGTTCAGCTACATGTAAACTGGTATAAAACCCAGAAAAGGAGGTGAACAAGAACAAACTCCAATAAGAAGAAAAAAAAGTTCTCAGTCAGAAATTTAGGAAA